>NC_048223.1:4612923-4653252 GCF_002007445.2 Ailuropoda melanoleuca
TAGTAGTAGTCTAAGTTGAAAGAGTCAGAAATTCTAAGAATTTCCTTCATCACTCTATGTGGTTGCCTGAAAAATGGTCTCCCAAAGCTATTTACGTCCTAATCCCTGGATCTTGTGTAAATTACCTTATAAGACAAAGTCTGTGCAAATGTGATAAACTATCTTGAAAATGGGGATGCTATGGTCTAAATGTCTGCATCCTCCAAATTTATCTGTTGAAATCCTAATGTCCAACATGATGGTATTAGGAGGTGAGGCCTTTGGCCAGTATTTAGGTCATGGGACTGGAGCCCTCATGAATGGGAATAGTGTTCTGGTAAAACAGGCCCCACAGAACTCTGTAGCTCTTCCTTTCACCACATGAAGACACAGTGAGAAGGTACCATCTTTGAACCAGAAATGGGTTGTCATTGGCCACCATACCAAATCTGCTGGCACCATGAAATTGGACTTCCCAGACTCCAGAACTGTGAGAAATGATTTTCTGTTGTTTATAAGCCAGCTTGTCTGTGGTATTTTGTTACAGGAGCCCAAATGGACTAAGACAGGGGAGTTTATCCTGGACTATCCAGATGGGTCTTAAATGCAATCATGTCTATCCTTATCATAGGGAGGTAGAAGGAAAGGTCAAACACACACACACACACACACACACACACACATGCACAAGCAGGCCATGTAAATACAGGGCAAGGGGATTTGAAGATGCTGGCCTTGAAAATGAGAATGATGTGGCCAGAAGCCAAGGAATGCTGGCAGCCCCTAGAAGCTAGAAGAGGCAAAGAATGGATTCTCCTCGAGAATCTCTGGAGAGATTGCAGCCCTGATAATACATTGATTTGGGCTTAATGGTATTGATTTCAAACCTCTGGCCTTGAGAACTGTGAGAATAAATTTGTATTTTTTAAGCAACAAAGTTTGTGGTTAATTCATTACAGCAGCCACAGGGAACTAAAACACTATTTAAAAAATAACTTATGTATTCAAAGCACACTCATCTATAAATACTTCAAAAAGTCCCACTGGCCTGAATTAGCCTGCAATATTGGCCTGCTTTCATTCTGCTGAGGAGGATATATACACTTAGAATACTGCTATAAGCATCCATATGGTTGATAGGTAGTTGATGATTAGCTAGACAAAGTAATTGCAGTTTACTTGGATCAAGAATTGACTTGGATTACATCTCAAATAGGAAAAAGAAATCCTAGTGCCTTTAACTGTAGTTAAATGATTCTGTAGTTTCATATTGCTTCTCAAACATCTTGTTCTATAAAAAAAAATGATGCTTTTACAGCTATCATTCAATATGTTCCATTTCCTTTCATAATTGATGATGTAAATCACGTGAAACTATAATCAATATGTTGTTTGCACTGACCTTGTCATCCTAAATATGAAAACAGAATAGTAATAGTAATTGCACTAAATGAAGAGTACTACAGAATCAAAACCTCTGACACTATGATTAAAAAATGGCACCAATTCTAATGGCATCAATCTACAAACTAATTGGCAACAAAATATAAATGATGATTTTGAAAGATGTGCAGAGAGGATTGAAAAAAATCTACTTTGCTTTTTAAATATCCTTCCAAATGAATAAAGATAATTATAAATTGACTGTTTTCCCTCATGTGCTCAAGAATTGCTTTGCTTAGCTGTTTATCAGAAAAAAAGGCATCTAAAACCAATTCCTATTTATTACTATTTTATTTATTAAAATGAACCATAATACTGAAGGTAGGAAAGTAAAATGATAGTAAATAATTATGAAAATTAAATAGAATAGAATGATAGGATGACGTTAGGACGTTGTACTGCAATGAAACTCCCTCCTTTGAGCACCTTTCAGGGCAACACTTGTCAGATCTGAATGTGCACTCAAATCAACTATGGATCTTGTTAAGATGCATTTTCTAATTNTAGGATGACGTTAGGACGTTGTTCTGCAATGAAACTCCCTCCTTTGAGCACCTTTCAGGGCAACACTTGTCAGATCTGAATGTGCACTCAAATCAACTATGGATCTTGTTAAGATGCATTTTCTAATTCAGTGGGACCTGAGATTCTGCATTTCTAACTAATTCTCAGATGATGCTGCTGCTGGCCCATGGCCCAGGCTTTAAGTAAAGAAGCGTTCAGGATATGAGAAAGAAGAGTCCTATTTATCCCTTGTTACCTCAAGATCTAAACTCAGTATGCAAATATCCTTGTGTTTCAATTTAAATGGAGCCTCAAGTGGAACAGCACATAATCAACGCCCACAAAACTATATAACAAGTGTTAATTGACTCCCAGTTCTCCTTATGTTAATTAAGATGCAAAGGTATTATTTAATTTCAAGAGAACAGCTCTTCCTAAAACCTCATGAGTCCCCACAGCCTGAAGTGAACTTTCAGGCATTTCCACATTGAAAGGTGAACTGGCAAGGTGAGCTGGCCTTGGGAATCTCCCCAGGACCTTAAGAAGGTGTGGAGGGAAAACTCCAAATAGGCATCTATACACTGCAAACTCCTGATTATCTCAAGCTGTCATTTATGTTAACTCTGGTTCTCATTTCATTTATAATCCTAAACAGAAAGGGGAAAAGATACAAATTTTGACTCAGTATAATACAGCACAGCAACTTGGGTCAAAGACTTTTTATAATTTTAATTCTGAACTGGGCACCACAAATTACTCTATTCCAACTTTAAGGAGCAAAACACCTATTATTTCACCTTTATGAAAATAAAATAGTGAAACTTACAGCATCGATAATATGTCTTATTTTTGACATACCTTGTTGAAGTTAGCCTAGTATCATAGCCACATTGAATATTAATGTCAACCCCCCCCAAAAAAAAACCCCAAAAAACCCTTAAAGCTAGTCCAGACAAGGAAATATCGGCCCAGGAGTCTACTTAATGGCTTCTCCCAGACAAAAGTATACAAAGAGTTTCAGAACCAGGAACAGATCCCAGTTCTTCTGTCATTTGCTCCTGAGTACTTCACCTCTGAGTTACACAAAAACTTCAGATTTGATTCTTCACTGGTTTATCAAATCTCTAAATTTATGTGTGAACCATAAATTTGCAATAGATACAAATTCCTAAGTATGGTCTGACAGCACAAACTTGAGCCTCCCCATTCTATATTATAACTGTGAATATTAAAAATAAGATATTTATAATATTACAATCCAAAAAGAGGCATTTTGTCCCTGGTATTAGTGTATAAATGTAACAGAAATTTTGAAAATTTCCCATCAAATATTGAAGGTAGAGGAGATCAGTTTGAAGCAGGGAGTCAAAATCATATCACAAAGCAGAGAAAAGAAATTGCTAGAACAGAATCTGGGTTCATTCATGTAACAGCTGATAAGCACCTGTCCATTATATTCTTTTCCAGTAGTCAAATTTGCATAAAGACCTTCATGTATTATGAAAATTTCAGACATAATTTTAATAGTAAGACAGGATAAGATATGCTGTCATAAAATTTAACCCTGATATGTAAGCAGTTTAACGCCGCAAGTTTATTTTTCACTTTTGCAAATTCTCAGATTTGTCAGAGAAAAGAGAAAAAGGCTTTCCAGGCTGTCTCTCAGATTTAATAATGCATTATATCTAGAACTGTGTTCATTTGCTATGGTTACATTTAACACTTTGCTACTCAAAACCACAGCAGGCAACTGAGGTTTAAAGGGCAGATTAAGTAACTTCATCTTCACTTATTTCCTTACAACTTGTAATAATTTTACTTCATTAGGAAAACAAAACAAAACAAATTCCATGACAAATGCTAAATTGAATTACATGCCCAGAGGAAAAAGTGCAAACTGGGACTATTCTAAGCAAACTAGGATGTTTAGTCTTTTGATTCTAAGCCACTGATGACTTTTTTTATGTTAATAATCATAATAATGATCAAACGTCATTTCTTATTCACTGTAACCAGCATTTCTTATCTTCAATCTTTACTATTATTATTACTCTTTCCCTCTATGTAATAAGCATATTCCTTATGACCACTTCTTTTTGTATATGAGTCTCCTTCCTTTCCTATTCTCTCCTTTCTCTGAGGAGAAAGGCACAGCCTTGGTATTCTTCAATTGGAAGCAGAAAATTTAGGGAGGGTGCAGAACATGAGAAAACAGAAAACATTCTTGCTTTCCCCTAATGATGAATTTTGCCCTTCTCTTTTTCCACAACCTCAACTGAACACAAACAAACGAACAGATAAGATATAAACTCTGTGTCTCTAGTCATTAGACCACATGGCCTCTATTAATAATGGCAAATTATAGAGTGAAAGGCTCACAAACTAGTTATAACTTAAACCATTTTTTCCTGCAGAATCATACACACACCACACACTTCATAATCTACCCATTCCCCAAAATAATAAAAGTTTATTTTAAACTTTGTATAATATTTTTCAATCTGAAAATGGTATATTCAATGTAATAGTTTCTACCCTTTATTAAAAGGATTCTTAGTGAAAACCATCAACAAAACAAGAAGGGGGGGTTTGTACCCCTTAATTTTTAATTCCCCTAATGGGGAAAAAAATTAAAAAAGAAGATATTTTCAAATGATGTTTCCTATAAGGGATTAATATTCAAAATATATAAAGAAGTCATCAAAGGAAACACCAAAAAACTCATAATCCAATTAAAACTGGGCAGAGGATCTGAACAGACATTTTTCCAAAGAAGACCTATAGATAGCTGACACTTGAAAATACGTTCGACATCACTTACCATCAGGAAAATGAAAATCAAAACCACAATGAGATATCACTTCACACCAGTCAGAATGGCCAGTATCAAAAAGACAAGAAATAACAAGCATTAGAGAGAATATGAAGAAAAGGGAACACATATGCACTGTTGGTGGGAATGTAAATTGGTGTAGCCACTATTGAAAACAGTATGAAGTTTCCTCGAACTATTAAAAATAGAAAAATCTATGATGTAGTAATTCCATACTGGGTATTTACCCAAAGAAAACAAAAACACCAATTCAAAAAGATATTTACCCCTCCGTTTATTGCAGGGTTATTTACAATAGAAACGGAAGCAACTCAAGAGTTCATCAATAGATGAATAGATAAAGAAAATGTGGTACACACACACACACACACTGGAATATTAGTCATAAAAAAGAATGAAATCTTGCCATTTGCAACAACATGGATGGACTTCAAGGGAATTATGCTAAGTGAAATAAACCAGAGAGAGAAAGACAAATATCATAAGATTCACTTATATGTGGAACCTAAAAATAAAACAAGCAAACAAAAACAGAAACAGTCTCATAAATACGGAGAACAAAGTAGTGGTTGCCAGAAGGGGAGGGAGGGTGGGTGACAGGTGAAAAATAGGTAAAGGGATTAAGAGGTACAAACTTCCAGTTATAAAATAAATGAGTATTGAGATGAACAGTACAGCATAGGGAACATAGTAAATAATATTGCAATAACTTTGTATGGTGGCAGATGGTAACTACCCTATGATGGTGAACATTTCATAATATTTATAAGTGTTGAGTCACTAGGTTTTACACCTAAAACTAATATAATATTGTATGTCAACTACACTTCTATTTAAAAAAAAGGATCCTTAAAGGAAAAGGAAGATGTAAAGGTGAATATCGAACATTTAATTCCATTGCTGTCAGACATATAGTTTCAAAAATCCACTATGAAAGGCATTCTATTAATGATATTCAAGCTATCCAGGAAGTTACAATTCAGAATACTCCATTGAGATATGATCCATGCATAGTGATGACTGCTTTTAAGATAATTTGATTCAGGTGTCTTCCACCCTGATTGTCATAGAAGTACTGTTCCATAAAATTTTCCTAACACAAGCCCAAACTTAAGTTTGGGTGGAAGATACTGGAATTGGGGAAAATAATAAGTGGTCACAGTGACTTGGGTTTCAGAGTCCAGAGGTGATTTGAAGACATTAACAGTACCAGGGTCTATCAAATTATTAGTTAGGCAGCTTTCATAACATACTTTTATACAACTGCTTCTAAGGAAAAAAATTATACCAAATTGCCAATAGTGTAAGTTTTAAAGCATAAGTGTTGAAAAATTATTTTACATGTAATTCTAGAATGTAGCCTGCTTTGGCAAATATTATCATTTATAAAAATATTTTCCCATAAGCTCTTGATATTCCTTTTCACTTTTCTACATTATCAAAGCTTCTCTGCCTTTTTGGAATCCATCTGACATTGTGTGCATATGTATGTAGAGTGTGTGTATGTACTTTGATATTCTTTCCAGGGGTCATTTGTTTTCATATTCGTATTAAGAATAAATTTACCACCTCAGACTCAGATTGTGAAGAGTCATTCATCACTTCTACTCTTCTAAAGACACTGATAAAAAAGCAAAAAGATAAACCACAGACTGGGAGACAATACTTTCAACTCATATATCTGATCTAGAACTTGTATCCAAAATACGTGGAAAGCTCTCAAAACTCACTAGCAAAGAAGCAAGCCAGTTAGAAATAGACAAAAAGATGTAATATGGACAGGCACTTCAGCAAAGAAGATACAAGGATGGCAAATAATACATGAAAAAATACTCAACAACTTTTGGCATTAGGGAAATGCAAATTAAACCCAACTGAAATACCGATATGAACTAATTAGAATGACTGAAGTTATAAATCCTGATCATATTGAGTATTGAAGATGTGAAGGGACTGAAATTCTGTTTAACTGTTGGTAAGAATGCAAGATGGCTCAACTACTTTGGAAAACAATTTGTAAATTTTCTTAAACATACCCCTTGCATATGATCCAGCCATTCTACTTCTAGTCTACTGAAGAGACATCAGGCATGTATTTGTACAAAAACTTTTATACAAATATTTAAAGTAGCTTTATTTTTACTAGCCCCAAACTGGAAACAATTCAAATGTCCAAAACTTATAAATGGATGAACAAAAAATGGAATACTGCTCAACAATGAAAATAAATTAACTATTGACATATACAACATGAATAGATCTTAAAATCATTATGCTAAGTGAAAGGAGTCAGAACCCCTCTCAAAAAAAGTACATACTATGTAATTCCATTTGTGTAAAATTCTAGCTAAATACAAATTAATCTATAGTAACAGAAAGCAAATGAGTGGTTAGCTGTGGATGACAGAGGCAGGGAGATATAGAAAAGAGGGCTTAGGAAAAGGCATGTGGAAATTTGGGGGGTGATGGATATATGCTGATTGCTTTGATTGTGGTATTGATTCTATAGTATTTATATATGTATATATAATATATATGTCAAATGTCATTACATATATGTTTACATGTATATATATACATATGTATGTCAAAACTTACCAAATTGTACATTTCAAATATATGTTTATTTCATGTCAGTTATATCTCAATAAAACTGTTAACATGTCATTTATTATCATATCCTCACCCAATAGGCCCTGGAAAAATCCAATTATATATAGTCACTTGACTCTTTGCAGTATCATGTGACATTTTTAAGGATTTTATCCTAAGGGGATGACACTTTGATGTTTCAGTCCATTTTAATTAGATCTGAGCTGCCTATGAACTGAGTCACTTTTGCTCAGAGATGCCTTGACTTTATACTAAATCATACAATATTTGTCATGAATATTTACATTTCTCATATCAATAACTCATACAGGCAGCGGCAACTAACACAATTTATATTATATATAATCGGATAGGAAGAAATTACATTGATTTTCTTTCAACTTTCATGACCTTGTTTATAATTTTATAACTATGTTATAACCATTTATAATTTTGTAACTACTTATAACTTTTTATAATTTTATAAGTATAACTAAAATTATAACTATAATTTATAACTATTTATAGAGATTTTGTGAACAGATACTGGAAGTTATCAACTGATACATTAAAACTAAATGTAAGCAGCAGTAATAGACTCAGTGAAAACTATGAGTAAATATAAATGTGTTTCCCTGTATTCAGAAATATTTTTGCTTGTGCCTTCAACTGCAAGCACGACATCAACACACAGTAAATGTTCAACAAATGCTATATTTCTTTACTCGATGTAATCAGGAAGTTAGCTCTTCCAGGAAAGTGACTTCGTTGGGTAACTTGAAATTCCATTTGTATAAGTACTAAAACCTTCTTTATTCATGACTTTGGAAGCATGTCATCTAAAATTCATTCCTCACATTTCTGCCTTCCATCTACCGCTCAATCTAGCCAGTTATTGAGGACCCACAAAAATATGTTCCAGACACTTTGTTAGTTATTGAGCGTACATGGTCTCCAATAGTCACAATATGAGTAATAAATAATCTGAGATATTCAGTAAGGTTAAGTAGCTTTGTGCAATATTTATAAAACTAAAATATAAAAGAGATGTGTCTGAACTTAGGCGTCAGATACAAAACTTTCAAATCTACCCTGTTTATTCTGCAAACTAAAAGTTAGGTACAATGATATCTAAATTTTATTCTAGTGAAAACACTATTTGGAAGAGGGTAACACTAATTAAATATGTTGAACAAATTATTCTCTGAAATTAACAAGTTCATTCCATTATTACCTACTTCTACAGGTAGAATCTTTACACATATACACTCCAATCAATGAGAAATATGTGTAATTGTTAAAAAATTTCCCATCCTGTAAAATATCTAGACAATCAATGATTTGATAATAAACATACAATATAAATGGGAAATCAAGTACTAGTTATGTAAAATATGACTTCTCAATTTTGGTTGACTTATTTCATTTTGATGGTCTTTTTGTTAATGAAATTTTTTTTTTTAAGAAATAAAGGGAGGTGTGTTTCACTTTTTCCTTAACTTTTTTTGTACATTTTTTCAATAAATATTGAGAGGCTACTATGAATTAGGTGATGGGCTTTTAATTTACTGTGAAATATATGTTATTAATACCTCCTCTCATCCCAAGTTAAAATCCCTTAGGTCTGAAGCTTAAAATACTGATCCTCTTTATGAAACAATCTTTGGTTCACATCAGTTTGCCAGGTTAAAAATAAAATATCTTGTGAGAAAGTTCCCTGCTCTTGGCACAGGATTTGAAGCTTTATTTGAAATCCTAGTAAATGTCTTAGAATCTGTGTTTATTGATTCCACATGATTAAGGCCCTATGTGGTCAAAATGCAGCAGGATTATACCCCCAGAAAAAAACCTGTATTGCTTTATACTTGAATATCTTCCCAGGTGAACTTTAGTTTGGATTTCAAGAAAATTTTTAAGTTTTTTTCCTAGTTTGTTTTGACCTTTCATTTTTCTTATTTTTATCTATATGAATGTGTGTTGATTGTGTGTGTGTGTGTGTGTGTGTGCTTGCGCATACGTGGTTTTCCCAGTGGAGGTTTTGTGTGATTCTTTACATATCTATATAGAATATTTTATATTCACCTCTTAAATATATTCTACTTCAAATGTTAATATTTGTATTTGTGGACACATATAGTGTACCCTACTCCCTTGTTTATTCAACTTTGAATTATTTTAACTTTATAATTCATCAGTGAATCATAGCAGAGGAACCTGAGAACAAAGATCTATAATTTTCACTCTGGTCATGTAAAATTAAGAGGTTTTATTAATGGAAGATATTAGTGAAAATCTATACTAGCAAGACTATATTTATTGTGAAAACAACAACAACAAACCAGCAACCACCAGAAGGTAACAAATAAAATACGCAACAAAAATGAAACACATGCCATATCCCTACCAAAAAAGTACTGGAATCAGGCAGAATTCTGGAGCCATGGAAGACAACATAAATCTATACAGAGTTGGTCCCACCTCTGGAAGCCTCAGGAAATACTGGAGACAAAGGTCAGAGTTCTATTTCACTCTGCTAAATTGTCCCCATCCCTGTTGAGCTGTAGGTTTCATCACTGAAATCTGACTATAGAATGACACTTGGTTTTGGTTTTGTCCATGCCATAGCAGGAGAGGTGGAGGGAGGATGCCTCAGGAGGACAAAAGGAGATAGAAAAATTATGAGACAGTTAAGTTTAGAGAGAAGAGTTTTTCATGAGGAGAATAAGGGAAATCTTCCAGTATCTGAATTTTGTGTCTCACATATGTACAATGTCTAAAGAATATGTCCTTCTTTAAGGAAATAGCTTATGACTAGTTGTAGAAAATAAACCTGGTATTTTAAATACACTGAAGAAAAGAAAATTCACAGTCCAAAATAGAGAAAATCTCCTACATTGTGACCCTCAAATCCTTTTATTCTCAAAATTATAAACTGTTGTTAATTTTATATACCTATTTATTTTCTTAAAAAATTATAAAGCCTTTGGTAACATCAGAGATTTAAAGTATATTGACTTGCCTAATAGAATTAAAAAAACCCTACTTTTAAGTAGGCTCCATGACCAATGTGAGGTTTGAAATCACAACCCTGAGATTAAGAGTTGCATGCTCTACCAACTGAGCCAGCCAGGCACCCCTGGAATATTCTTTTTCTTGAGCCAATTGGTTTGGTCTAATTTTTATCACTAATGCATCTAGAAGGAACAGGTCATAATATATTTTTTTAAATAGCAACTTGGTTCAAGCACTCATTCCATTAAAGCTTAGCTGTGTGATTTTGTCAATCACAACTTTCTTAGAATATATTTTTGTCAAGTACAAAATACAGATCATAACAACATTGACTTCACTCATGTATTTATTCAAAAGTCAGGCACTAAATGCTATTATTTATAGCTCGTAAAAGACATGGTATTTTACAAAAGTATTCATCATATATCAAGATAAAACAGTATTTTTTTCATCCAATCTGAAACCCTGTATCTTTTGATGGGAGCATTCAGCCCATTTACATTGAGAGTAACTATTGAAAGATATGAATTTAGTGCCATTGTATTGCCTGTAACGTTCCTGCATTAGAGAGCAACAGACAGTAGACTGTCTCTGTTAATTTCTGGTCTATCTTACTCTTGGGATCTCTCCTCACTTACAGGACCCCCCCTTAGTATTTCTTGCAGGACTGGCTTGGTGGTCACATATTCTATCAGTTTCTGCCTGTCCTGGAAGCTCTTTATCTCTCCATCCATTCAGAATGACAGCCTTGCTGGATATAGTGTTAAATGCAACCAATAAATCATTGAACATTTAAAAAAAAAAGATATATAATAATGTCTAACACATAGTAAGTTATACATAAATATTAGATATTATTTTCTTATGTGCAAATTCCTTTATCGACTACAGCTGTAGGGAGGGTGTGAACTTTTAGATAAACCTGTTCTTCATTCCCAAACAAACCAAAACACTGTATGTTAACTATACTGGAATTAAATATATATATATATATATATATATATATATAAAACAGTACTTGACCCATAGTTGACATTCCAGAAAATAGCTGATTTATTAATGCAAAAACAAGAAAAGTGAAGCAAACAGGAAGAAGTGTTGAAAACTACTGTGGTTAACTGAATAACATAAACAAAATGCATCAAAATGCAGATATTTCTATACAATTGGTAAAAATGGATCCCAAATTTGGTTTTAGGTTTCTAACTATGAAAAGATGAGAGTTCAACAGCAAACAACGTAAGCTTCACCTGGTCCAGATTAAAAATTCCAGGCCTGTATCTTCTAACCCCCAAAACTATGTAACGCGATCTAAAACACCATTCTTATGTAAAGTACAACAGTAGCTTAATTGCATTCACTTTTTGAATCCTTCAGTATAGATAGTGGTTTTCACCAAAATGCACTACAGATAAAATGAACCTATGGACTGCAATCAGCAGTCCAGATATCTCTCTCTGTCATAGCCTGGATCAATCAATGAATGGATTTCCGATTTAAAGAAAAGGATGGACTATAAATCCTTTTTTATTTTTTATTTTTTTTTAAAGATTTTATTTATTTATTTGACAGAGAGACAGCCAGAGAGAGAGGGAACACAAGCAGGGGGAGTGGGAGAGGAAGAAGCAGGCTCATAGCGGAGGAGCCTGATGTGGGGCTCAATCCCATAACACTGGGATCACGCCCTGAGCCGAAGGCAGACGCTTAACAGCTGTGCCACCCAGGCACCCCTATAAGTCCTTTTTTAAACAGCTTAGTAAAACATAATATACAAAAAACTGTACATACTTAATGTATAGAATTTGATATTGGACAGATGCATACAGTTGTGATGCCATCATCAAAATCAGGTAATAAGTATCCATCACATTCAAAAGTTTTCTTGTGTACTTTTGGTTTTTTGTTTTGATTACTAATTTTGTGGCGGGGGGGAAACACTTAACTACCCTCTTAACAAAATTTTATGTGCATAATATGGTATGGTACTGGCATAAAGACAGATAGTTTAGTAATATAAGTATTTCAATTAGAGCTTTTTTTTTTCCTGATGGCTTGATATATTGGCATTCATTATTTTAACGGTAATTTTGCATTTCAGTTTGATTTTATTTCACGTAAGTAGTCTACTAAATTTTCAGATCATACGTTAAGGATGAAATTTGTTTTAACTTAATTTTATTGCTGTTATTTGTATCACTACACTACTGTGTTATTATCTCTGCCTTTGGACTTTCATAATGATACTGTTTTCTGTCTTTTGGGATAGGGG
This sequence comes from Ailuropoda melanoleuca, assembly GCF_002007445.2. Lineage (NCBI taxonomy): Eukaryota > Metazoa > Chordata > Mammalia > Carnivora > Ursidae > Ailuropoda > Ailuropoda melanoleuca. The sequence goes on from NC_048223.1 coordinate 4,625,556, forward strand.
TAAGTGTTGCTTTCCTTAGTCTATTCTAATAATTTGAAAGGCACTCTGTCTTAATCAAGCAGCAAAGGCATGTTTTACACATCATAAGATACAAAAAGAGGTACTAAATCACATGCAAATGTTATATTTAGCCAACATTCTTTCATTCCTTCCCAATTGTTATACAGGTATCTTTGTATTACATACCTATTGTGATGTTAATTTTATGATAAATTCCTATTTCAATCTCAGTTGTATAACTGCATAATTCTTTTTTGTTAAACCTCAAATGCATTGAGTTAATCATCAATCCTCACAATCCTCTCTCTTACTTCATTATTTACCTTTCGGTCTTTGTTATCATGTGGCTCCATAGTTGTATTTGAAGTGTATTTTTGATATGTACATATCTGCCAAAATACTAAGGAAGGAGTAACTTGCAAAACAAGTACTTAAAAAAAAATTTTTTTTAAACTGTTTTACTGAACTATGTGTTTCAGTTTATCCACTCTGGCTTCTCTTGCTCTGTTCCGGATTTTGGACTGACTATATTATAGAATTTCATTTTAATTTATCTATTGTTATTTTAGCTTTAGCTCATAGATTATTTAGTGGTTAATGAATATTCATCCTTAACTTCAAACAGCCTACTTAGCTTTCATATACATGCATTATAAATCAAGAATGTTGTTAATTTTTTCTTTAAATTCATATGTATTTCAAAGATATAGAAAAGTACAAAATATATTTTATATATTCCCTCATGTTTGTATTTCCCAGTGCCCTTGATTCCTTTATGAAAATGTGACTTATCACCTTGTATTATTTCCTTTCAGCCTGAAGGCAATCTTCAACATATTTAGGAGTACATACAGTGTTTCATGTGATGAGATGATTTTTTTCTGAAAATATCTTTGTTTCTATTTTATTCAGCACTTCAAAGATGTTCTACCCCACCTTCCATTGTTTCTAGTCATTCGAATAAATGTTTGTATATAATAGATTTCTTTAGCTGCTTTCAAGAGTTTCTCTATATCCTTAGTTTTATCAGTTCTAATATGATGCATACAGATGTGGTTTTCTTTGTACTCGTGTATGTAGGCACAATGAACTGCAGGAGTCTGTAAACTCTTGTCTTTCACAAAATATTGGATATTTTTAGCCATTTATCTTCCAAATATTTTCCTGACTCATTTTATCCCTTATTTCTTTCACTGTCTCAATTTTATACATAAACTTTGACATTATCCCATAGGTCCTCCAGATTTTTAAAATTTTTGTCTTTTGCAGTTGATAATTTCTATTGATTTATCCTCAAATTTCTTAGGTCTTTATTTTGCAATCTCCAATCCTCTATTAAGCTCTTCCAGTGATTTTTTTTCACATTTTGGATATAATGTTTCTCAACTGTATAATTTGTTTGATACATTTTGCAGTTTTATTTCTCTGGTGTTTTTTCTTTTAAACTTATTGTGAACATAGTTTCCTTTACATTCTTGAGCGTATGTAGTAAAAACATCATCTGCTAATTTCAACATCAAATGATCTCAGGGCTGGTCTCAATTGCCTTTTATCTTGACTGCCAATCGCATTTTCTGTTTCTTTATATTCCTAGTTATGTTGGATTAGATCTTTAACATTATAAATGACACACTGTAGAGATCCTGTATTCAGGTTCAGTTTTATTCCTCTGAAGAGAATTAGTCTTTTTGCTTTAGTAGTCAGTTAACTTGACGGAGCTTAATTCCAAAACTGAATCTCAGTTCAGTTCTTTCCACCTTAGCTGAGCTCCTTCAACTCTTGCTCAATTCATTCTTAGGGGAGAGGCAGGCAGGGATCTGAGCAGTTGATAAGCAGAGTAAGACTGTTTCTCTATGGTTTCCTCCTACCTGGGATTTCCCACCTCCTTTTCCAGTTGCTATGGTTGAGCTGCCTGGTTCTTTAAACCAGTGAAACTGCAGGTGTTCTCTCCATGATTTTGCCACTTTTGCCTGCCTTTAAGCCAGAGAATGGGAAAGCTGTCCAGTGTTATTTCCTCCTTCCAAGTGTCAACTTTCTGCAATATCTACTATTTTTCAGTTTCCAGTGACTTCAGATAGATTTTTCTTCCCTAGAGTTTATAGTTGTTGTTCATGGAAGGGCTAGTTGACAAGAACTGGTCAGTCATTGCTAGAGGCGGAAATTCTTGATTTACCTACTTGTGTTTTGGGAAACTGTCCGTATTATTATGTGTGCATCCAGTGTTTTCCTTTTAAACTCCACATGGTGTTTTATAGATAGATTCATTTACCATTATTTTTTCCTCTAGTATTGAACACCTACAGTGTCTTTAATTCTCTGGTCTACAAATAATTTGTCTAACAAAATGTTCTTATAGATATAAATATATATGCATATTTCATTGAAATATTTTCATATATAATTATATAAAATTTGAGGAACTGGACTATAGTTACTAGATCATTCATATTTCACTAAATATTTCCAGACTGCTTTCAGGAATGTATAGTAATTTTACACTATCACCAGCAGCACTATGAATTCTCAATTATCAAAATCATTGCTATATTCCTAATTCTTGCTCATCTCCTGGTTGTAAAGTATTATCTCTTTGTTGTAATGTGCATTTTTCATTTGAACAGTAATTTTGAACATCTCTTCATATACATGTTACCCATTCAATTTGGCTTTCAATGAACTGTTTCTTCGTATGTTCATTCGCTTTTAATTAGGTGTCTTTTTTTTGCTTTTGTTATTGCTGATTTTCAAGAGTGCCTTTTATGAAATCATGTGTTAAAAATTATAAAGTGTTTTCTCTTGGTCTGTCAACTTTGGTAACCACATCTAGGGTGTTCTTTACTGAAAAGAAATTCTTAATTTTAATATGCTCTTTTTAAAAAATTTAGAAGTCTTATTTAAGAAAAGTCACCTCTAGGGGGCGCCTGGATGGCTCAGTCTGTTAAGCGTCCAACTCTTGATTTCAGCTTAAGTCATGATCTTGGGGCGGTGAGATCCAGCCCTGTGTGGAGGCTCCCTGCTAAGCATGGAACCTGCTTAAGATTCTCTCTCTCCCTCTCTCTGCCCACCCCCCCATGCTCACGCATGTGTGCTCTTTCTCTGGAAAAAAAAAAAAAAGTCACCTCCAGTTCTATTACTAAAACCAATTATTTAAAGTTTAACATTTAGGGCTTTAATATACTTATAATTCAATTTTGTATGTAGCATACAATTATTGTTATTAGCTTTATCAATCTCTCTATACCTGGATATATTGCATAGCTCTCTATTCCTTACTGATAGTCTATTATTTCTCACATTTCTGCAGCATGTTTTAATGTCTTCAGTGAGCATTCTTCAATTTTTCTTGGAAGTTGATTTCTTTATTGGCCTATATTGTTCCATAAGTTTTAGAATAAGCGTGTTAAGTTCTGTAGTATTTTATCCAAATATTATGATTGTATTTAATTTAGGGAGAATTGATATTTTACAATTTCATTTGTTCCATTCATAAAAACTGTACAACTCTTTAAATATTTAGAATTTTTTTTTAGAATTCTGTCATTAAAATTTTTTCTCCATGAGAGTCATAATTTGCTTTATTTAAAATTAGTTACTAGGTAATGTGAAATTTCAGTTTCTATCATAAGTATTTTCTATTGCTTATGCTTTAGTTTTATTTCTGTCATAGATACGTAAACTAATAAGTAGTGGCAGTGTTGGATTATTTTATTAATTCTTACAATTCATTATTATTGAGTTTTCTAATTACAACCATTTTATCTCAACCCTTTCATTCTTATGTTACTTATTTCTTTTCCTATATATCTATAGCGTTGTTTTGGTTACTAGCATTCATAAGATTAAACTAATAGCCTTTAACAAATGCATTTAAATTTTACTTATAATTTTCAGACCAGTTTTCTCACAAAAATATGGGCTTTTAAAAAATCGTTATCATATGAGAATGAGATAAAGGTGAAAATTAATTTTCCTGTTTTAGATATTTGAGGAGGAAAACTCCAAAATCACAACAATATCCACAACAAATCATCATAATTAAGAATATGAAGAGAACGGAGAAAATTAAGTACACAAAAGCACATATTTATTTTGTTTTCACTGGCCGAACTTCAAAACCATAGAATTTATAAGAATGCTTTCTACATACTTCTTTGTAATTTTGACTCTATGTAAGCTAAAAATTTAAATAAAAACTGTTAAAGTGATTGCTGATGATTGCCAAACATCAATATTTGAAAGTGACAAATTTTGAGTTTTTCCCAAATTATAAATCCTGGGTACAAAGTTCTTTCTGTACAATACATTATGAAACACTTCTTGCTGAATTCTTTTCTATTTTTCTATTAGAGGAAGTTAGTGATGTTACTTAGAACTTCCATTTGTATTTTTAAAATCAGAAATCTGGAAGTGAAGAAATAAGAAGCCCCTTTGTACTTTAGCAATATAGTGGATCAATGGTGGTTTCAAATATTCTCCCTGAAAAAGCAATTTCTGCATTTCCCACTACAAATGATATGTTAAAATATTTATAGAATGAATAAATGAGGGCAATAATCTTAAGGATGCTTTAGAAAATATTTATAAATTATCTTCTTTAAGCATATGTTATTTTACTGATACAGATCACTTTCATTTAAATACATCTTTTTGATCGTAATGTCTGATTTTTAAGCATTCTCCTTTGAAACTATTTAGTCCTACACCCTTTCCAATATAAATTTATTTTAATATTAGACATATTAATTTTTTACCAAATACATCAATGACTTATATTTCAATAGCTTTCAATATAATGATCATGCCTGTGAAAGTATATATTAATTTTTGTGTTTATAGATCCATAATATATATTCATGCTACTATATCTTCATCTACCAGTTTGTATTTTGAAACTAAAATTCATATTATTATCAGGTAACACATGCCTATTTGTTATATATTTTCTCTTAATTTCAAAAAATCTCTCTTTATTCCTTGACTTTTCTGCTTTTCCTGAAGTAACAAAAATGAAACTTTTTTTCATTCTTTTCAAGTTTTTATTAAATTCTAGCTAGTTAACATAGTGTAATATTACTTTCTCATATAGAATATAGTGATTTATCACGTACATAAAACACCTAGTAATCATCATAACAAGTGCCCTCCTTAATACCCATCACCCATTTAACTCATCCCCCCTCTCACCTCTGCTCCTGCAACTCTCAGGGGTTTTTTTGTATAGCTAAGGACTGTTTCCAGGTTTGCCTCTTTTTCCCCCTCCCACGTTCATCTATTCTGTTTCTTAAATTCCACATACCAGTGAAATCATATGGTATTTGTCTGTCTGATTTATTTTGCTTAGCATAACACTCTTTAGCTCCATCCATGTTATTGCAAATGGCAAGATTTCATCCTGTTTTACAGACATTTGGGCTCTTTCCATAATTTGGCTACTGCTGATATGCTGCCATAAACATTGGGGTCATGAATCCCTTCAAATCAGTATTTTTGTATCCTTTGGGTAAATACCTAGCAGAGTATGCTGGATCCTAGGGTAGTTCTATTTTTAACTTTTTGAGGAACCTCCATACAGTTTTCCACAGTCCTGCACCACTTTGCATTCTCACTACAGTCTAAGAGGGCTCCCCTTTCTCCACATCCTCACCAATACTTGTTTCTTGTGTCATTAAATTTAGGCATTCTGACTGGTGTGAGTTGATATCTCATTGTAGTTTTGATTTGTATTTTCCTGATGATCACTGATATTGAGCATCTTTTAATGTGTCTGTTAGCCATCTGGATGTCTTCTTTGGAAAAATGTCTGTTCATATCTTCTGCCCATTTTTTAACTGTATTATTTTTTTTTTTGGTGTTGAGTTTTGGAAGTTCTTTATATATTTTGCATTCTAACCCTTTATCAGATATGTCATTTGCAAATATCTTCTCCCATTCTAAAGGCTGCCTTTTGATTTTGTTGATTGTTTCCTTTGCTGTGCAGAAGGTTGTTTTATGAAATTCCAATAGTTCATTTTTGCTTTTGTCTCCGTTGCCTCAGGAGACATATCTAGCAAGAAATTGCTATGGCCAATGTCAAAGAGGTTACTGCCTGTGTTCTTTACTAGGATTTTGATGTTTTCCTGCCTCACATTTAGGTCTTGCACCCAGAAAAATGAAACATCTTTTAAAGCCAATATAATAATTACTGTAAATTAGCAACTTTAAGTCAATAAAATAATAGGTTTTACTTTACTACCACATGTATTCTGAGAGTTCTTATCATAGTGTATCTCACTTTTTGCGAACCATTGATATTGCCTTAGTCAAATAATAGAATGCCATGTTGGTTGAGCCTCAGTGACTTTTCTTGCTTTATCCCCATATTTCAGTTGTCAGAATACAATCATTATCACTCAGCATTATCACTAGAGTCTTAAGATACATGTATTCCCTCTTGGTAACCATTTCAGTATTTGTCCCCTTTCCCAAAAAAGGGTAATCACAAACTTATCTGGAAAACTTACAAACAAATATACTTTTACTTTAGCATCTAAAAAAAAAAAAAGATAGCTGAATTCATAACTAATTACAATGACCTATTTAGTTGTGCCAAATATTTATCTAAGGTGAGTCTATTTGGCCTCTGTGGGCACACAGGCATTTCCCCTGGCTCTAGATAAATGTTAAGACCTACAGCTTAATATATTGAAAGAATAAAGTTCTGTTTAAAGTAAAAGTCCAAAAAAATATTTTTTTTACCTTCTCCAGAAAAAAAAAGAGAGAGAGAGAGAATACTAGTTTTTTGTCTTTGTTTTCGCTTATTTTGCAAAATTCTATAATTATCAGAAAGGGAATTAGAAAATAGGCTTGATTCCTGTTTTAAATCAAGGGAATTATCAACATAATATTTGCAAGGTCCTCAAAACTGAATATTTTTTCAGTCGCTGTATATTTTAATATAGAATTTATGTTACATTATACAACTGAAACTTCATTTCTATTCCTAGTATCACCTCTTCTGTGGAAAATCTTATAACCTACAAACAAAAAAGGGAAGTTATTTAACATATTTTGAGTTTGCATTTGTACCCTGAGGTCATGACCTTGATCTTTCTTTCAATCTATTAAATTCAAGTAATATACAGTACCTAGAGAATTCCAACAAAAGAATTCTTACGTTTTAAAAATTTCTACTGAGTGAAAATTATAGCATTTGATCGAGGAAGTAAAATCTAATGAAAGAGTTATATAAGAATGATAACTTCTTATAATGACATCTGACTTTTCATCGTGAATTCCCACTAAATAACTCCTTCAATCTCTACCTCAGTCCTGTTTGCTAAGATGATTTACAATTGTGTAATTTACTAGGTAACACACCCAGATTCTGAGACCAAGAATACTGGGTTCACGGAGATCCTGCTCTGAATACTGGAAGCATGTCCCAAGAGGCTCACCTTCTGCTCGAGAAGGAGATTCAACTTCAAAATATATTCAAGGAAGTTCCTTTAAGCTACCCCTACAGATTTTCATCCTGAAGGTTTGGAACCTTCTTCAAAAAGTAGCAACAGCTTTGCTAACATTAAAGATGAAAGTTTTATTTTTTAATCCATTCAGTAAGTTCTATTTCTGTAGAGTTCTATACAATGAGTCATCGAATCCATGCCCTTGCCTCTATGTGAGATGATGCTATGACTAGTCATGGTTCAGATCATCACAAGAATGTATGCACAACAAGACACCATACGTGTGGGCATTTGGATTAGATGAAGTTTACTTTAATGGGCTCCAGAGATCCCAAAAAGAGTTCTAAAAGCTTTTAGAAAAGGAATTGTTATGTCTAAGACAGAATAGAGACTTCATTTTTTTTTTAATGTGACAATTCTAGAGCATTAAAAATAACAAATATAAAAAGTGATCCTGGAGCCTAGATTAACCCTTATATCCTTTACACTCTTTCCAGTAATTGAGATCAGATTGCACTAATTTGCCTATTATTACAGCCTTGGTCACATTTATTTTCAATGTAGCCAGCTCGGTTATGAATCTGGGATATTCTTGGTAATTTGTTTTATTTATTTGATCCATTGAAGATGGTAACAAAATGTATATAAAAATGAGCAATAGAGGAGTTATTCCATTCAGATCTCTGTCCTATTTTATATTTTCAGAAACATTCATTCTAAATTTTATATCATTTTGTCTTCTACTCCATGCAATTTTACTTAGTTGAAGCACTTATCTGACATGTATTATATATATTTTTGGTATAACATCTGTCTTCTCTACTAGAATATAAATTCCCTATGGACAATAACTTTGTTTTGTTTGCTGCTATATTATTCACTCTTAAAAAGATAAATGTAACAGAGTAAGAATTCAATAAATATATAATAAACGAATAAACAGAAATTTAGTTCTCTTCACATCTCTAACTAATCCCTTTATAAAACCAATATTAACTGTTTGGTGTGTAGCCTGCCATGATTTCCTCCTTTGAATATATTTGTTGTTACATTTAGTTTGCTTATTTTTAATGACATCATTTTAATGCTTGCATATTTCAATATGGATATTCATTTAATTAAATATATTCATCTTTGTATTAGCATTTCTATGGGACAGAACTCCAAGGTGAAAATGCTGGATCATTGTGAAATATGAATTTTAATACATATTAAGAGATTACTTTAAAAATGTGGCAGTTTATGTTTCCAAGATTAATATAATTAACATTTCACTACACTCTCTAGGCTAGTGTTCTTTAAAATTATTTGCCTAACTGATACATGATGAATGGTATGACAACAGGTTTTAATTTTTACCTCCTTGTCTACTGGTGAAAATAACATACTTTCATGTAACCATTGGAAAACTGCCAAAGTTATTTATTCCACACAGGAGTTGGAGCTCTAACCTTGGCCTTATCAATACCTACTTAAACTGAAAGTAGATTATATAAGGCTTATTAATAAACCCTAGAAAGTTCAAATATGGCTGTCTGAGATGTAAAATGAATATACATTAAAATGAGTGTATATTAAAATTAGGAATAATCTCACATACATTGGAAGGCAAACAGGAATGAGTACATGAATTTAATAATAATATATTCTGTATTAAAGAGTTTACATATGCTTTTTTTTTTTTTACTTTGACAAGTATAATTTTAACTAACATAAAATAGTTGAGGAAAAGTATTAAATCCCAAAGTGACTTCAACAGTGAATATTTATTTAAGGTGTTAGATATAATTGCAAGGTCATTTCCTGATGGGTTGTTTTTGAAAACTTATGAAAACAGACTTGGTGGGCACCTGGGTGGTTCAGTCAGTTAAGCGTCTGACACCTTCGGCTCAGGTCATGATCCCAGGGTCCTGGGATCAAGTCCCACATCGGACTCCCTGCTCAGTGGGGAGTCTGCTTCTCTCTCCACACCTTCCCCCTGATTTCTCTCTCTCACTCTCTCAAATAAATAAATAAATAAAATCTTAAAAAAACCCACACACACACAGACTTGGCAAATCCCTTTTCTGTTTTTTCTTTCTTCAGAATATTTAAAATCCTTCAGCCTGATGAAAAACTTTTCCCCCACTTCAGTCAAGAGAAACTGTGGTTTTATAAGATTATTGATCATATCTTACCTCCCAAATTGAGAACATTTTTATCATTAATCTAATATATAATATTCTTACAAATCTATAATTGTTCTTGACTTTAAGTATAGTGTTTTCCAGGTGTTTCATATTTCAGATAATTTCTAAACACATTTTGAGATAATTTTCAATCTATGTCTTAATGGCTTTCAGAGTTTATAATTCATTTCCTCTTTTTCCTCTTTTCTGCTGTACTCTCATTAAACGATACCCTCATTAAGGATTTTCTAGAAGGTAAAAGGCAACTGATAAATAGTATAGGTTTGTCAGTAAGTTTTTTAAGTGGGGTCTTTGGTAAGTAACCAACTCTGAGTTTCCATTTCCTACACCTCACATGTGCATAATAGTTGCTTTAAGTGATATACAAATGGTTGGCACATTGCAAGTGCTTCTCTGTGTAATTTAACATCTTTGGTTTTCCTTTTCTGAGTGGAATTGACTAATTGATTATTGTAGTAATTGTCAACTAATGATCACTGTTTTAAGAATGTTTAAATACTGTCTTATTGTTCAGTTATTTCTATTTCCTTAATTATGATTATCTATTTTATCATTCTTGGAAATTATTTTAAAAAGCATAAAAATGGTGTATTGTGATGCATTACTAATAAAGACCTAAACAAATTATTTTCCTTTCTAAGAGAATATTCTATTGGAGAATTGTAGGCAAGCAATATTCATACTTAAAAGGTTTCAGGTTATTGATGTAAAGGTATGAGATCAGGCTCAATAAATAATACATTGAAGTGTGTTTCTGAAAATTTAATATTTATGTCAATTTTAATCATTTTGGAATGGTTGTGCAAATAAGATTAAAGGAAGAGGTCACATTTACACTCCAAATCTCAGTTCTGGATTAAATCCCTCTCACCCTAATATTACAGTGTTTCCCAGTCGTTTTACAAGTCTACACTTCACTTGATTTTCAACGGCTTATGATATCTGGTCACTGTCTTCAGTCATTTGCTTCTCCCTCCTTAATCCCCTGCTAACTATAGACATGATGGACTACTGACAGAAGTATAGACTCTTCTGCTTATGCTGTTTCTCTTGAAACGCGAATTATTCCACTTAACCTCCAAACCCTGACATATTTTCAAGGCTCCACCTATAATTTGCAGGTACCAACCTTACATCTCTCTGTCTGGCCTTCACGACCACTGAAAGATTGCCTAATGCTAAAATAACACTTTCTTTAACATTTTTACTCATATCCTACTATGAACTGGAATGTGGGTACTCTCATTTTTTGAGATTGTAAATTGTGGGGAGGGGAAACTGGATGGGAGCCAGGTCCTCGGTGTCCATAATATCCGGCTGAATGGAAGCAACCTATATCTATGAATTATTGAATTATTTAAACTACTGCTCAATTGTTGGACTCTACACCTTAAAACTATTTTGGAAAGTATTCTGGGGAAAGTATTATAAAAACACATTATTTGATGCAATTAAGTTTAGATGAACCCAGAAGCAGAACAATAACATGGTCATTAATGGGATTTGGACTGTAAAGAAAGCCGACATAAGCTATATAAAAACCATTTCACTTAATTGCTTCTGGAAATAATAATAAATATTTTGAAACTTAAAAAAAGTATAATGTTCACCATCACACGTTATTATTTTACTGCAAAATAAAAATTACATGATTCCCTGAGTAAAACACTTTTAACCACTTAAGAGAAATTGAGCAAAAATATCCTCAGACATTTATTAAATGTCTAATTATGCAAAATTTTCTCCAATTATGATACATGCAGTATTGCCTTTTATTTATGCTCTAAGAATTTATAATCAAATTGCAGGGCTGGCAGACACAAAGATGCAATGAAAACACATTAAATAAGTACAAATATAAACTAAAAATTCAATTAATAACATTTTTGTATCACATAATATTTTAGAATTAGAACGGAATTGCATAAGAGAGAGTACAGGGTAGTAATACAAAGAACACAGAGGTAAAATGTACTATGTTTCAAAGTACATTTGTTTTGTCTTTTTAAAAGAGAAAATAATTGTTCTTGATAAAAAATAGTATTGGGTCATCACTTCTTTAGAATTTTGTGTCTTTCGTTATTAATTTTGTCAGCCCCTCCCATTCCCTCTGAAGTGTTTTTGTATAGTTTGAATTCTATATTTTTTCCCTTAGTATTTCTTGTTATTTTCTTGTTTCATCTCACTTATGCTTATGTGGGGGATTATTATAGAATGTCTGTTTGTGCTGCTATAGAATGGGTGAATTGTTCTAGACTTCCTTCACTTATTTTCTAAGGCCTGTTCGGCCTTCTGTCTTGAGGAGCTGGGCAAAGCGTACCATCTACTTTTCTAAAACTAAGTATTCAAGGAGGTATTATTAGAGAAGTCAACAGGGATAAGTAGGGCTAATCTGGAGCTGATCCTTTGTGAGCAAACAGAGCAGGAACTTTAGCAAAATTTCATTAAACTCCCTGGAAAAAGAATCATGAAGGAATAGCATCCATGTTGGTAGGATACCCACAATATGCTGTTCTGTTTTTTGTAGTTCAAGTTACTAGGCATTTTCTCTTTTCTCATATGTCTTGGTGATTCTCTGTCTATATATAGAGAAAAATTATATGTATATATAATATAAAATGTATAAAGCTGATAATTTACTAAGAATTATGGTTCTATCTTTTACTTTAAAGATTTTATTTATTTATTTGAGAGAGAGCACGCGAGAGCAGGAGAGGGAGAGGAAGAAGCTGGCTCCCCACTGGGCAGGGAGCCTGATGTGGGGCTCGATGCCAGGACCCCGGGATCATGACCTGAGCTGAAGGCAAACGCTTTACCGACTGAGCCACCCAGGTGTGCCAAGAATTTTTGTTCTATCTATACATATATAATTCTCCTACACTTCTCAGTATGTATTGTACAGGCCCCATGCCTCTGTATGGCTTACATAATGCTTGCAGCATAATAATGATTTAAATGTAAATATGCATGCCATGTGTCACACACATTGCTTTTGTATTAATCCTTTATATATATATATACAGTATATATTTGTTCATTTTTTGTTGGATTAGGGAAAGGAAAATTTTGTGACTTGCCGTTAGCCAACCATTTTTATCCAAAAGACAAGCGAAGCTTTCCCAACTGCCAGATTCTAGCTATTGGCAACATATAATTAAATCCTATCGGGAAGAAATAGTATATGGAATTTCTTTTACTATGATTCTATTGATATAGAGTCATTCACTAGGGCTAACAGTTTTAAAACAGTATAATTCTAATTAATTACATAAGCAAATATACTATTTTAGCTAGAGTATTTCATGTTGAAATACTATGATAATAACCTAAATAGCTTAGATCCTATATCTGAAAATAAGAAAACGTCTATGTGCTGCACATTCATATTATATGTACTATGTTATTTTTTAGTAAAACCGCTTTATTTCAATTATCATAGTTGGAAATATGTCTGGATCTATACAAGTTGAAAGGAATCAGATGACAATAAATCTCACTCTTCTGACTGGTGGTATGGTAGTGGTGTCAGGTACTGGGTATTCCAGATTCTCTGTATTGAGAGAGGGTTTCAATTTGTCTGCATTAAATTTCCCAATCATTTCCATTTTCCTCCAAAATATATGCATACTCAAGCTAAATTCAAAGCTGTAATTACCAAAGATAAAGATTAATGAGATTTCAGAAAAACAAAGGTGACTTGCAGTACAAACTCTCCCCATTATAATCATAGTTTAGTGTTCTGGTCACTAGTGTATTTTAAAACAACAATTTTGTAACACATCATAACTCATTCATTTTAGTTAGAGCTCAGCTATATAACCAGATTTCTAGCTTCAAAATGACAGGAACCTCCAGGAGAATAAAGCATATTGATTTAGCACTGAAAATTCTTCTTCTTTTAATCACTGCCATGTGACCTGTTTGGAAGTGTGGCTATGGCTTCAATCTGATACTTTGTACGTTGTTGATCGGCAGCAAAGTAATGAAAATTAAGCAGAGTGGCAGGTTGTCAGCACTGATTCTCTCTGCTTCCCAGTATGTGTTGTACAAGGCCCCACGGCTCCAGTATGGCTTATAGAATGCTTACAGCACAATAATGATTTAAGTGAGGACACTCACTCTCATATTCAGGCTTGATTTACTGCTTGAGCCAGGATAACTCCTTTTAGAATGTCTGGAACAGCAGGTTGTCCACTAATATGCATAGCAATGAGCTTTATTTTTAAAGTCACTGCTTCTCAGCAAGTGATATGTTTCCCTAAAGATTCACAACTAGAAGCGTCGTCCTGCAGAAAAATCCTTCTCACAGTGCTTTTCTATTAACTCACAAGCAAACTACAGCGTTGGAGGCTAAGATGATGGGATTCTGTTCTAAAATTTACAACCATACATTGCAAGTTTTCTTTTGAAAAATAAGAATGCAAGCTACGGTAACAAAATGAATGATTGGTTTGTTTTCCCTGTTAGGCACTGCTTAAATATTTACTGATCCAATTAAAAGAGTGGAAACTCTAGTTGCACTGCATAAAGTTGTTTTATATTTTTTAGTGGATAGTTCCACACGCTATCTTTATAAATAGCAGTCAGGACTTTTCCTTTGGGCAAGGTTTCCCATTATTAAACTTTCCATGCTTTAAAGAAAAAAAAAATTCTTTCTGGCTATATAATGGGATATGCCAAATTGCTAATGGAAGTAACAGTTTTCATACAGTACACACATACACACACATATATACGTACACACTAATGTACAGACATATAAAAACTCAAGTGTAGATATGGCTTAACCATATTCTGTAGTTCATGACTAGTTTCATTGCTCTGTACTAGGAAAAATCTGGGTTCTACTTTGATTTTTCTTTTCCTCTCCAATTCATCATATTCTTATTCCCTTCATCTCTATATGTAACCACTTTAATCCGGTTACTATATGTGAATCATTACTCCTGTGTTATATAAACTATATAGGCCCGATTTTGGTACGCAGCTTTAATGTATATATAAATTGTGGGGGGTTTCCTCAAGATTACTTTCGTTTCTTAGCTTTTTCAACACAGATCTATGCATTTTGTGACATGTCAGGGATGATATCCCGTATACTTAACTTATAGCATGAGCACCAAACAATCAATATTGATAGTGGCAGCAAACAATAGGTGAAGCCATCTATCCAGGTGCCTCCTGGATGGATATCAGTTCTGTTGAATGGCTTCTGTGTAATTTCAATAAGGACTGTCATTCTGCATACAGAAATTTGGTTTTATATATTACAACTATCTCATTTCAATTTTTAAATCATTTTTTCACTCTTAGTGAATCTGTGAATGAACAGAATTTTTTTAATGGTTCTTAGTGGTTCCTTTACTGCTTGCCTTATTGTGTCTCATTAAGAAAATCTTTTCCAGCCTTGAGGTCATAAACATAGGACCTTTATTTTCTTCTGAAAAAGTATAATTTTGCCTTTCAAATTTAAAAATTAATCAACTATAAATTGATGTGTATGTACAGTGTGAAAATTTTTTTCATCATTCTATATAAGGTAAAAACTCCCCCCAGTGACCTTCGGTGCTAGTTCCATCATAAATAAAGTTTCCCTTTATGTGTGGCATTGTGTTGCTCTTCAAGAGGGAATATTGTCAATGTCTTACCAGTAAGTGCGATACTTGCTATTGTTGAGGAAGCCACTGCATTTTAATAGTAACAACTCTGTGTGGATGTAACAGTTCTCCGTACCTATAATTAGCTAAGAATTGTAGTTTTATCTTGACTGTTAAATTCAATCATTTTTTCTAGTTCTATTGACATGATCACATAAATTTTGCCTTTACTTTTATTTTTAAGATTTTATTTATTTGTCAGAGAGTGCATGTGAACTCACAAGCAGGGGGAGTGGCAGCAGAGGGAGAAGCAGGCTCTCTACTAAGCAAGGAGCCCAATATGGGATATGGGACTGGATCCCAGGACCTGAGCCTAAGGCAGATGCTTAACTGACTGAGAGACCCAGGCCTCCCAAGTTTTGCCTTTATTAATAAAGTGAACTTTAGTGAATGTTTTTCTAAGTTAAAACAACTTCCGTCTCTGGGAACAAACTCATTGTCAACTTTGCCAAAACATAGTATCATTTTTTTTTTTAATATTGCTGGACTAGGTTCCTAATTTTATCTTTAGTATTTTGGTATTAATATAAATTAATGAGATTTGCTTTTCATGTGTAATCCTTATCAAATCTGGGTGTCAAGTTTATGTGAACTCCATAAAAGGAGTTTTGGAATATGCTTTTTAATTCTACATCCTGGATTAGTTTGAAGATCGGTGGGATTATACTCTGCTTCACGGTTTTATTGGTCATATTGGTAAATCCGTCTCACTAGAGTTTCCCTTATAAGGAATTTAGAATATGTTAGACATTGTCACGCTATTGTTCAAGTCTCCTAAACTCCCCTTCATACGTTCCATTTTCTTGCTGTGATTCTTTCTGGATAACTTTTTTTTTTTTTTAAATCTGTCTTCCATTTGACTAAATTTGTGTTTTATTTTCTTAGTCTACTACTTAATCTCATTCATTTAACTTTTGATTTCAAACATTTCACTATCTTAAGGTCTAGATTGTCCCCCAATTGTCTATTTTTTAAAATATTTTTTATGCCCCTGTTAGAGTTTTGAAGTTTAGAAAGAATGTATTTTGTTATATTCTGGTTCTGGTAACTGCAGTAGCTACAGATTTTGCAAATACAGATCCTCTGTTTTTACTGTGGCTTGTTGGGAAGTAATAAGAATATTTTCACCTTTCTGCACAGTTACAGGCTTTCTGAGCACAGAAAACTGGAACCCATGTCTTAATACAAACCTAGGAAGTTAAAAGATGATAAAATAGAGACCTCCAGAAAGACTTGTCTCCTCAAAGGCATACATTTACATTTAAAACGGGGAATCCAGAGCTAATCATTAACACATCAAAAGATTTGGTTGGTTGGTTGGTTTCTAGGAAGACTGTTTTTTTTCCCCTCATGGAGTTGATAAGGAGGGTCAGTTATCCTATATATACTCCCAGATTCTTAATTTGGGGAACTTCTCCTATATCACCTTCCTTGGTGTATATTCCAGGAATAATCATCCACATCTCATCACATCACACTGAAAGTGGAACATACGGAGTAGGCAATTTATGTTGTTACTGCTGTAATAGCTTGCCTTGATTTTGAAATTTTGTTTTTGTTTTCAAAATAAATAAAAAGAAAGGCAATTTATAGGATGGGAGAAAATATTTGCAAATGACATATATGATAAAGGGTTGGTATCCAAAATCTATAAAGAACTTATCAAACTCAACACCCCCAGAAAACAAATAATCTAATTAAAAATGGGCAGAAAACATGAACAGACATTTTTCCAAAACACACAGATGGCCGACAGGCACAAACAAAGATGCTCAACATCACTGATCATCAGGGAAATATAAATCAAAACTACAATGAGATATCACCTCACACCTGTCAGAATGGCTAAAATCAGCACAAGAAACAACAGGTGCTCGCAAGAATGTGGAGAAAGGCGAACGCCTCTTGCACTGTGGGGGAATGCAAACTGGTGCAGTCACTGTGAAAACAGGATGGAGGTTCCTAAGAAATGTAAAAATAGAACTACCCTGTGATCCAGCATTTGCACTACTAGGTATTTACCCAAAAAATACGCAAATACTAATTCAAACGGATATATGTACCCCTATGTTTATAACACCATTATCCACAATAGCCAAATTACAGCCCGTGTCCACTGACTGATGAATGGATAAAAAAGATATGGTGCATATACATACACAATGGAATATTACTCAGCCATAAAAAGAATGAAATCTTGCCATTTACAACAACATGGATGCAGTTACACAGTATTATGCTAAGGGAAATAAGTCAGAAAATCACAAAATACCATATGATTCCACTCTTGTGTGGGATTAAGAAACAAAACAAATGAGCAAAGGGAAAGAAAAAAGAGAGAGGCAAACCAAGATACAAACTCTTAATTATAGAGAACAAACTGATGGTTACTAGAGGGAAGGTAGGTGGGGGAAATAGAGGATAAGGATTAAGGAGTCCATTTATTGTGATGAGCACCGGGTGTTGTATGGAAGTGTTGAATCACTATATTATACATCTGAAACTGATATTGCACTGTGTTAACTAAATGGAATTTAAATAAAAAAAATTAATAGAATAAAACTTATTAATGACTTCTGTGATGTTTTTACTGTGAGGTATTATTTTTTTTCTCAAAAACCTGTACAAGTTCTTTGAGGCTTGGGTAAAGGTGAACTACACAGCAAATTTGTCTCTCTTTTTTACACATTCTCAGGGTATTGCTTCTGCTATAATTGCAAGCAAATGGGTAAACTTTCTCTGCTTCAGTTTTCTCAGCTATAAAATTTAAATAAAAACATTTTATGTCGTTTTTGCATAAATAATAAAATAATAGACATATACAGTGCCTAAAAATAATCAGTGATCTATTAATGTTGTTATACATATTCTGCTATATTAAAATTTTATCAGCTAACTTTAAAACATCTAATTATGAGGACTATTTAGAAATGTTTGCTAAATGTTTCAAATTATCTTTATGTTATAAAAGAAAAACAAGATAATTTATTGTGATCAACTGTTTGCACAGCATTCTTCAAGTCGCAATAGAAGTGAAAAATGTAAGATTAATCCCTTCCCTGCATGATTCTGTAATCCAGATGGGAGATATGACATATGCATGTAAGAAAATAAGCAACAATCTCAATAAACTATGGTACCTACTAAATTAACAGAGATGGTTATGAGAACGACAACTTTTCAGAGGAATGAGAAGCGAGTAGAGACTGAGTTGCTGAGGAAGGCTTTAGGGAGAACTCATACTCTTAGAAATATTGTAGTTAAGTTCTTACATTGTAAAATAGCAAAATATTACGTAGAGATAAAATGGGACAATTTACGGATAACTTTTTAATCTCTAGAACAACCATTAGGTTTGGTTAAAATTCAATATGGGAGAAAAAAAATAAAATCTATAATAATGTAGAATACTGGGAAAAAAGCAGAAGTGGAGAGAAACAACAAACAAGTAGGATAAATATAAAACAAGCATTTATGACAGATGTATAGCCAACTATATCTGGAATTGCATTAAATATAAAAGAACTTAACCTAAAGTCAGATATTAAACAGAATAATACTCAACTCTATGTTATTTAAACACACATAATCACAAACACGTTTTAAAAACCAAAAAAAAAGATTTAAAATCAATTCCCAAGAACCCTATTAAGAAAAATTTAAATTCCAGCAAGAGACACCAAGACACATAACCAAATAGGAAGGCATGCTATGTTCTTAGAGATAAAATCTCAGTATCAAAGATCTCGGTTCTCATGGAAGAGAGATAAACTTAATTTTAACTCAGGTTCAGTCTAAATTTCATGTGAAACTGGTTTTAATTTCTGAAGGAGGTGAGGATTTTAGCTAATAAAAAGTATAGTTGTTAAGAACTGTGAAACTCTGAGATTTTATTCATCTTGCAAACCGACAAATTAGCTTGCCGGAACTTCAATACTCTTGCAGAAGACACAAGAATCCTGAGCTCAGAAACAAAGGATATTATTACACACCATGATAGCAGTTGTTACATTATTAATGTTTCTTTGTACCAGAGCTCTTATTCCCAGAGGGTAACAGGAGGAGGACCAGATGACAAATGCATAAACAGTTGGTCACATTATAGAAGAGAAACTCTGGCTTAACAAAAGAGGAATATTTTATAATGGGCATTCAACTTGCCTACTCTACATTCTGAAGAAAAAAAAAATCTTAACTGAGCAGGAAGCATGCCTGTCCTTTGCTTCACAGAAGGACCCTATCCCCATCTTCTAAGCCTGCTCTATATAAGCATCTAGAACATACGAGCTACCTTTCACTCATATTTTAAACTTCTTCTTTTTAATTTTGAAGTAATTTTAAACTTACAGAAAAGATTTCCCAATTGTCACATTCTTACATTTACCTTCTATCTCCACACCCCTCCTTATCTGGTCACTTTTTTAGCCATTTGAAGGTAACTTGAAGGCATAAGGCTATATTATCTCTTAACACTTCAGTGTATCTTTCTTTTCTTTTCTTTTTTTTTTTTTTAAGATTTATTTATTTATTTATTTGAGAGAGAAAGAGAGAGAAAGCCAGTGCACACGGGGGAGGGGAGGGGCAGAGAGGGTCTACTCCCTGCTGAGTGTGGAGCCCAATGTGGGGGATCCCATTGATCCTGAGATCATGACCCGAGCCAAAAGCAAGAATAAGATGCCCAACAGAATGGGCCACACAAGTGCCCCAAAGCTTCAGTGTATATTCCTTAAAAATCACTGTATAACCATCCCAGTAATTAACATTTGTATAATATTTTTAATCCCGACTATTTGATTTCACCAAATGTTGCAATAAATTCTTTTATGGGCCCAGGGGCCAATCCATTACCACATAAAACCCTTAGTTGTCCTGTTTCTGTAATCTACTTCAAAATATATCCTGGCAGTATATCCATATTTCATAACATGACTCCCATTTTAGCACTCTGACTCCTGCACCACCATCATTTTCCTATAATCTTTCTTAATTTTAAATACTCTTATTTCTGATAGAGAAAATTACTAAAATAATTTTTGTATCACAATTTTCATACAAATTTTAAATGACGTCTTATTTTTGAGTTATTTTAACATAACAAATATTTTGTACAATAACGTAACTAATATGTGCCAGAAAAGAACTTTTCATACTCTGGATTCATGCAAGCACAAATTATTTTCTTTTAAATTTCCTCTAAAAAGATGCAGCAAAATATGTTAGCAGTGTTTAATAAAATTTACAACTGAATGACTTATCTATGAACTTTCAAAAGGTTCAAATTACATGAAATATTTAAGTACAATAAAAATCAGAATTATATAGTAGCACTGAAATAGCATCTGGAAAAGGATCTCTTCTTAAATACACAATATTGTTTTCCACTTAATAACAATACACTATCCTATAATTTACCCATCATATCGCTACAGAAAGGAAAAGGAAATTGCTAATACTAAGACAGTCGGCAAAGTAAACATGGGTATATTGTTTGTAGTACTTAGAAGTTAACTGAGTATAAAATTCCCTCCACGAGTGGTTGAGAGCAACTACTCTAAAAACCCTAATGGAATATTAAAATTACTGTTCTTTGAAGCTTTCCCATGATCAGAGGAAGAAATATACACACAGATGAAAATGAAGGTAGATTTCTTTTTTATTTAAGCCTGTGAGTATAATAATTGGGGAAACTGAAGCATGTTCAATTTTTTAGTGAAGCTTGGGGAAAATGAAGTCTCATTTAGATATTTCAATATATGTTATTCTCCCCTACAGACATGATACAGATCAAAAGAAATAATACTGTGATATGTTTTCAGGTGAACAAGGCAAAACGGAAACACACTTCTTCCCCTAAGACACTCTTCAGTTTCCCAATAATAGAGATGCTTTTATCCAAGCCTGTATTGCCAAGGCGATATGAGGCTTTAGGGCACAGGAAAAGTATAGGTTTTACCTTGGGCCCTCAAAGAGGAAAAATCAAGCCTAGCTATATAGGATAGACTCCATCTAGTGGCCTTACACTGTCACCAGCAAGACCTCATATGATTGACCCCAGGACCTGATGTTTAGTGTCCAACTGCATGTACCAACTGACCTTTGTCTCACATTTCCCTTAAGTTCTTCTTTCCAGTTTATCTTTTAACTCAGGCAAAAAACATCCACGATGGTCAAAGCATCCCAAGGTAGAAACTGAAACTACCCCCAAGGCAATAACCACTGGCCTGACAAAGAGCTCCTGAGGCCCAAACCACCCAGACCAGTTTGAGCTCAACCTCCGACTCACACCTGCACAGATGGGCCATGGAGTGACTAGTGACCCATGCAGTGGCAACAGTTAACTCCGCCTCTTTATAATACTAAAATTTCAGCCCAAAGAGGAGCACAAGCCTCATTTACATAACATACAATGTATGCATAGGCATGTTTCATTAAGATGCACACGTGACTTTTTGCCTGCCTCTACATACAATGATGAACCCTAAATAAAAGGAACCTCCTCACCCCTACTCAGGAAGTCACAGCTTTGGAAGTTATTCCCCATGATCTCCTTATCTGCTGCAAATAAAGATTCCTTTGTGCCACAACTCCACCCGGGTAGTCTCTATCTGTGACTCACCAGGGGGTGAACTCAACATTTGTTCCTTACATCATGTGCCATTGAACTGATGCCTCAGAAAAGTGAGGCCTCTAAATTTATATTGGGGAGACCAAGAATCACACCTTAGTTTTGTAAGGCCAAGTCTTATAACTTGTATCATTTTCAGATTCTTTAACTCTAAGGAACAATTTTTTTGAGGTACATTAATGATTAAATTAAATGATCTGTGTAGAAATCTCTTTAAAATATTTATGATAATGTATGATATTACAATTCCTTGAAATTACTTGGTTGTAACTAATTCTTTTTGTTAAATCCATACACAGATAACCTTCAAGTATGATAGAAATCTGTAATTATGAATGGGGGAATATTGAAACAATGTACAGAAAAAAAAATTGACCCAACAAAGAGAGAGATGATGGTTATCCCTTCTACCCATGATGAATTCTACACTGAAATCTTTCCCTCTACCCCAGCCTGCTCACACTTTTGCAGGATGAACATGCCACCTACAACCAGAGCCTCACAGTTCTGTCCTTTCTCTGACTCCACACCTGCTACACTTGGGGCTCACTCCGGCCAACGTCATCAGGAACTTACCTACCTCTCCAATTTTAATCACCAGTGTTGAAACTCTGATCATGACTACCTATTTTATTTTTCACTTTTTCTTATTCACTTATTCTTCAATTCCATTTAGATATTTATACTAGGACGTTGCACTTTTCTCCTAGTATATCGCTTTCTCCTGATCTCTGTCTAAACCCAAGCTAGCTCAGATCCCATGGTTGGCCTAGGGGCTATCATAATTATCCTTTACTCCTTTATACCTCTGTCCTTCAACACGTATCTCAGCCAAAATTCCAGCCCCTGATTTTACCATTTCTTCAACCAGATATCTTACATTTTCCTCCCCCAATTTTATTTTTTGAAAGTTAAGAATTTCTCTGGTTCTTTTGAAACATCACCAAGATAATCTTCATCTTAGTGGTTTTTGTCAAGAGCTCTATTTTCTTAGGATGAAATCCTTACACCTTTTACCTCAATAATTCCTACTCCTCTCTTTAGACTCATCCCAGATTCATCTTGTCCAAAAGTCTCACATGATCATCTCTAGATGGAAGGTATACCTGATGGCTGCTCCCATGGCTATTTTTTATTACTTCATTGTCTTATTTGAGTTCTCACAGAAATATTCAGACAAGGATTTAAGGGCAGGTTATTTATTTGGAGGTGATACTAAGAAACACTGGTAGCAGACTGGGGAAGTGAGACAGGGAAGAAAAGGAGTTAATAAAGGTATATTATTTTTAAAGTTATTGTAGGTGATTAAAGCTTAATTCCACTTGGGAACCTCGAAAGCCAATGCGGAACATGCCAGTAGAGTTATCCAACTCTATAATCATTCATTGGTAGAATGCTCCTTGATGGAAACAGTTAATTCCCTGGAACTTCTGACCTGTCCCTCACCCACGTGGAATAGGCTCCAGCATCTAGAAAGTTACAACTTAGAAGTAGCTGCTGGTAATCAGGCTCTCATGAAAGGAAACTGTTAGGAAATATGAGTAAGGTACTGGTGTATCTGCTACATGTATTTACCATGATATAATTATTTTTTGTGCATGTCTTCTAATAGATTATGAAGCTCCTTGAAGCAATGTATATGTGTATGTATATGTCTGTATGTGTATCTTCACTCTCTTGTCACCTAGTTAGGTAGTCATGAAATCAATATTTGTCACCCAAGTAAAAAACAAAATGTTCAAAAAAAATGTCCAACTCCTGCTAATGAGTTTAGTACCAATAATACAATAAATATTATTATTTCTAGAACTATTACTGATTAGAAATAGCATTATATTATAAACATACATATACCTAAGCAATAGTAAAAAAAGGAGTTTTGGAGATATTTGGAAATTCACTCCTATTTCAACAGGAAAACATGTAAGACTTTGGGACTTTTTGTATTTTTAAAAAAAGATCTGATTATTCCTGAAACTTATTTTCTTTTACTAGCCGTTTCAAATGATAAAGAAATTATGTTCATGGCCTTCACATGATGCTGTGCTGCAAAATACAGAATAATAGTTCATAATCAAGGCAGATCCATCCTGCATTACTTTGTCTAAAGACTATGGAGAAAAAAGCTCAGACATTTTTTTTCTATCCAAATAAAATAAAGAAAGTGCATTCTAACACAGATGTCGGTATATCATATATTACAATTAAAATAAAAAGATGTCATATTTTCAGAATGTAAATCTGAATCTCTTTTACCAGCTAGTCAGAAGACCAAGAAAAAGCGTCCATGTAGGATTGCAACAGTTAGTGGAAATTACAGTGCCTCTATTAAGTTTGTCAGGATCCACATAGAAAGTCAAAAATATTATCTCCCCATCATATCATTCAACAAAGTTTAAAACTTTGTACATATATGTCAATTATTAAAACAGGAGAATAATGCTTCTAATTTCTGGAGAATTATGACATATTGTCAGTCAATTTGACATTTATGCAGCAAACCCAACTCTCTAGTTCAGCCTAATATCATGCAAATTACAGGAAAAGAGTTTTTAGATAAAGTGAATGGATTGGGGGTTGGCAAGCAAACAGGCCAAAGTGGCTTAGTTGTGTTCTATGCATTAATTCATTTGCACCTATAAAAATGTAAATGCATTCTGATTTAGTCTGGAAATGAAAGTACCTTGCATCTCGGTATGTTAGTTTATATTGGATCAGCGAATTATTTAAACAAATGAGTGAGGTGTCAAAATAAGCTACTAAAGAATGCCAGATGGCCCTGACTCATCTTCTTCTAGTTAATGCTTGTCAGTAATAAGATAATTTGAATAAAATAAATTATTCCCTTTAAAAAGAAAACTTATCCAACATGTAAAATAAACATGGATTAGTGTTTATTGTGCCCAAATTTCCTGGCAAAGAAAAAAATAATTTTATTCATGTACATAACCACAGCAGTAAGAGAGACATATGTTCTTATTTAGATGTATTTGTGAGAATTAGGCATGAAAACATCTCCTTCATTAACATTGAATGTTAAAATATCCAAAGGAGAGTTGTTAGTTTTTTTAATAAGAAATTTCATAAGATATCAGCTGAAATCATGACCATTTCCTAAAATCTCAATTGGGTATATCCCTCCAGCTTACGTCAATGCTATGAATCCATTAGTAAAGAGCAAAGCAAAAACAATCACTCCTGACATAGCAAAATATGCTTCAAACAAGAATGCCTTCATAGGTAGACAGGCAAGTAAAAAAGAGGTTTCTCTAAAGTGTTTAGAAACAATCTTTCCACTGAACTTCTAACTCAAAAGTTTTGCTTTTTAAATAGCGTGAATTACCCTATTTTTATAGAAGGCAGTTCTGCAGAGTGTAATATAAAGACCTCTTGACTAGGAGTGATGAGACATGCTTCCAGGCCTCGCTGTACATCAGAAGTTAAATGTACTTGGGCCAGACTTAAATGTTAAAGTCTTTCTTTTAAGTAAAATATAGAATAATAATTTTGTCATGTCTAAATCATTGGTTTATTCTTACAATGAAAGTGATTGATATAAAAGCACTTTGCATTATAAATGAGGAATATAGTTTTTAATGCTGATGTTTTATAACTGTTTTTGAAGGATGCAAGAAAAGAGCTGAATAATACATTCCATGTTCATTTATGGATGACTAAACATTGTGGACATGACAGTTCTCCAAATGCTGATCTATACATCCAAAAGATACAAATTAAAAAAATGTNATCATTGGTTTATTCTTACAATGAAAGTGATTGATATAAAAGCACTTTGCATTATAAATGAGGAATATAGTTTTTAATGCTGATGTTTTATAACTGTTTTTGAAGGATGCAAGAAAAGAGCTGAATAATACATTCCATGTTCATTTATGGATGACTAAACATTGTGGACATGACAGTTCTCCAAATGCTGATCTATACATCCAAAAGATACAAATTAAAAAAATGTTTTGAGGAATCTGACAATCTGTCCAAAATTTGTTTCAAAGACTAAAGATCCACTGATAGTTAAGTCATTCTAAAGAAGAGGGTGCAGGCTATTGTTAGAGGATTTTTAAACCCTTAGTGTCTGAAGTTCTTGGTCACACCAGATGAAGAGGTAGACCAGATGAAGAGTGGTGGGCAACAAAGCAAAGGTNGATCTATACATCCAAAAGATACAAATTAAAAAAATGTTTTGAGGAATCTGACAATCTGTCCAAAATTTGTTTCAAAGACTAAAGATCCACTGATAGTTAAGTCATTCTAAAGAAGAGGGTGCAGGCTATTGTTAGAGGATTTTTAAACCCTTAGTGTCTGAAGTTCTTGGTCACACCAGAATGAAGAGGTAGACCAGATGAAGAGTGGTGGGCAACAAAGCAAAGGTTATTGAGCAATAGTACAAAGGAGGGGACCCAAAAGTATGCTGTTTTGGCATTCAAATAGAGCGGGTTTTTAAAAGCTATTTTGCAGAACTACCTTGAGCATTCTGAGTGTGGGTCCCCTGTGGATTGGCTGCTAAGGTGTGCTGATCAGGGCTTTGATCATGCACCCATCTACCTATGGGTTTTGTTCACGTGTTGATAGTCTTTCGGGCTGATATCTGCAAACTGACTGCCTCAACTTGTGATAGTGACCCATGTTTTATGGTTGATTGTTTCGTTTTAGGATGTTTTGCAAAAGTCACTTCTGTAGAGGCTGCTAGACAGGACACTCTTGTGGTCTTGCGTCACCTGTAAAGCAGGACGCTAGTGCGGTTTTGTCTTAACTGTCCTGGCTCCCTGTTTTCTTGTTGGGAACCTGGCCCTACTAACTCGTAACACCATGAAATATCCCTAGATCTTTGGAATTGAAAAGAGATTTCCAAAACGGAAGTATATATACATGGAATCTTTGATACGATAAAAGTGACCATGTAACCCAATGCTCCATGATGCTAGGAAAGCTGGCTAACAAGACAAGAAAAATAAAGCTGAATCCCTGGCTAATATAGATCCTGTTAAATTGAAGACCTAAATGTAAAGAGTAAAACCATAAAGTCAAAGAAGAAAATTCAGGTCACTATCACTGTGAGGTAGGGTAGGAACGTAGGCCTCAATGGGAGGTCAAAAGTGCTCCCTATAAGGCAAAACACTGACTGATGTGACTACATCTGTTGAAAGCTTAGCTAAGCTACTCCATGTTATTGCTGCTTTAACATCTATTTTGTTTGGCTAAACAGCCTTCAGGGACCCTAAATGGACACTAGATCCCTCACGTAAGTGCATGCCATGGATAGCAGCCTGCAGAGGCACAAGCAGTGGTATCAGTTCCTGACACCATTTCTCCAATAGATCTGTGATCTCCCCTGCCTCCCAGATAAGACCCTCACGTGGTTTACTAAAGCCCTGTTCTTTTGGTTTGAATTAATCAATCTGGCCTTAGCCCAAGAATCGCAAAGCACTCTATCCACAGATCCTAATAAAGGCATAGGTCCCAGATCCTGTCTCTCTCTATTTGCACTCTGCCTTGACTTCCTTGTGTGGCCCTTCCAGACATTCTGGGTATTTCCTTCAGGGCCTGTGATAATTTCCTAACAAAGATTTTATTTAATGAAAGATACCACAAATGTATGTGCCAGACCTGATGACATTCTGGGAGAAGATATTTAAGATACTAAAACTAATAAACCGTGAATATCTAGAATACATAAGGAAACTCTTGCAAATTAATAAGGACACAACGAGAACCAGATTTAAAATGGTAAAGGAACAGGACTAGAATTTTCTTTCTTTTTTTAAA
>NC_048223.1:4653352-4660943 GCF_002007445.2 Ailuropoda melanoleuca
ATAAGGACACAACGAGAACCAGATTTAAAATGGTAAAGGAACAGGACTAGAATTTTCTTTCTTTTTTTAAAGATAGATAGATAGATTTATTTATTTATGAAAGAGAGAGAGAGAGAGAGTGAGCATGAGTGGACACGAGCAGGGGAAGAGGCAGAGGTGGAGTGAGACAGAGAATCCTTGAGCAGACTCTCAGTTGAGCATGGAGCCTGACTTGGGGCTAGATTCCAGGACCCTGAAATCACGACCTGAGCCAAAATCAAGAGCTGGCCGCTTAGCTGACTGAGCCACCCACACATGCCAAGACTAGAATTATCACAGAAGAGATAGTCCAAATAATTTCAATCTCATTAGAAATTCAACAAGATAAACTAAGTCACCAAATCAAACTAAATTAAAACAACAGTAAAATACATGTATATACCTATCAGTATGGTTGCCTATTAGCAGAATGCAAAAAGTAAGAACAATAGCCAATAACAAGGTTGTTAAGGGTTAGAAGAGATAGCCGCTCCTATCACCCAATGCTGGTAGACATGGAAATGTGTAGCCATTTGAAAAATGTAGGCATAATCCATAAAATCACTCTTATTGTCCTCTGTAATTCTGTAATCCAAGTTATATAACAGCATAAAACCAAGTAAAATACAGTGGTTAATGTTATCTCTGAAGTCAGATGATTTGTGTTTATTTTACATATCCACTTAACTACTGAGCAATATACTTTTCTGTGCCTCAGTTACTTCTTTTGACAAATTAGAACAGGAATAATGTCTCTCTCAAAAGTATCTTAAGGATGAAATACGTTTATGGATGTAATATATGTAGGAAAAGAGCACATTATAACTACAAAGAAAACATGAACTAAGAAACGTGTGAGTATGTCCATCAGATGACTGTTTGTGTAGAAAGTTGGAAACATCCTAGATATTCATCATCAGGGGAATTAAAAAGTGATGTGTGGCCGGCACATAGTACAAAATACTAGGCAATGGATAACATCAATGATCTTGAGCCACAAGAATAAATCTTAAATATTTAGAGTAAATTTATTTGAATTAAAAATACCAGACTACCCATTTCAGGTCAGACATATAAAAACCGTGCAAAGTGTCATTCATCCTCAAAACAAGAAAAAAGCTGAACAAACTAAAAGCCACCTATTCTTAGATCCATCAAAAACTGTCAGAAGGTGAAGTTCTGCCCCCAAAACTGGAGAGCAAGGCAGATACAAAAGATCTGAACAGAAACTCCACCAAAGAAGAAATACAAGAGGCAAAAACATATGAGAAGATGCTTAACATCATATGTCACTAGAGAATTACAAATTAAAACAACATTGAGATATCACTATATACCTGCTAGAATGGTCAAAGTCTAGAACCCCGACAACACCAAATGCTGCAGAGGGCGTAGAGGAACAAGAACTCTTGTTCATTGCTGTTGGGAAGGCAGACTGGTATAGCCACTCTGAAAGACATTTGGGGAGTTTCTTTAAAAATTAAGCATATTCTTGCCGTTCACTGTAGTGATCATGCCCCTCGGTATTTACCCAAGGAGTTAAAAACTTATGTCTGCACAAAAACCTGCATGTAGATATTTATAGCTATTTTCATAATTGCCAAAGCTTGGAAGCAACTAAAATATCCTATAATGAGTGGATATATCAACAAACTGTGATACATCCAGACAGTAGAATATTATTCATTAATAGAAAGAAATGAGCTATCAAGCCACTAAAACACCTGGAGGAAACAAATGCATATTACTAAGTGAAACAAGCCAGCCTGAAAAGGCTGCCAACAGTATGATCCAAGCAATACAGCATTCTCAAAAAGGCAAATGTATAAGACAGTTAAAAGATCAGTGGTCACCAGGGGTTGAAACCTGGAGGTGGGGGCTGGGGAAAGGCTGAATAGGAGCAGAACAGGGGCTTTTTAGGGCAGTGAAACTATTCTGTGCAATATGATGATGGTAAATACCTGACATTATGCATTTGTTAAAACCCATAGAACTGTTCAACCCAAAGAGTGAATCCTATTGTAAAGCATGGATTTCAGTTAATAACATGTCAATATTGCTTCACTGATTATAATAAATTACTTCACTAATGTAAGATGTTAAGAATAGGAGAAACTTAGGCAGTTCTGTGTGAACTCTACTTTCTGCTCAGTCTTTCTGTAAAGGCGAAACTCTAAAAATAATGTCTACTAATTAAAAAATACAAATGAAGCAACACTTCTATTACGAAACAATATATACATTCTAAGGACATGAATCAAACTTATTAAACTGGGCAAGGAAGAAAATCGGAGTCAGGGACAAAGATCAGAAAGAAAATAATAAGAGTTTTCAGTGACAAAAAATAGTATAATACAAACTGAAGAATATACTAATAACTTATTTCTCTGCCTAAGAACTCACAAAGAAAAAAAGCACTAAGGATTTACTTTGAGATATATATATAGTATTGACATCAGCATCCATCTTTTTAAAGAAAATTAACTATATATTGGAAAGTACTTGGTGATAAAGAGAAATGCAAGAAGGTAGAAAGTGAGGCAGAAGGAGGAAATAGGACAAGATCATCTCTAAGTAAGGGTTTTAGCTTTAATAAATTTAATGACCTCGCGGGGCACATGGGCGGCACAGCGGTTAAGCGTCTGCCTTCGGCTCAGGGCGTGATCCCGGCATTATGGGATCGAGCCCCACGTCAGGCTCCTCTGCTATGAGCCTGCTTCTTCCTCTCCCTCTCCCCCTGCTTGTGTTCCCTCTCTCGCTGGCTGTCTCTATCTCTGTCGAATAAATAATAAAAAATCTTTAAAAAAAATTTAATGACTTTGCAGCTGTAGCTAAGCTTTGGTAAGCATGCCACTGACTTGAAGAACTGACTGAGCAGCAGCGCGGGGCAGACCCAACATTGCCAGTCAGGTGGTCATCACGCCTGCAATTTTATTTAAATCACTCAGTATTGATGATGGGACACAATGCGTGTATCCATTATTTTCATCTTTGACTCCTAGGAAGAATCAGTTGCATAACCAAGAATGCATAGTCCAGGGTGCTCAGGGGTCATGATACCAAGAAGCACTCTCGAGGGAGTTCATCAGTTATTATATAAGGGAGGGTCATGCTCCAGAGGTGGCTGAGGCAAGCTTTTCTGAAATCCCTAACTTGATCAACAAATGTTAAAAAAAAAAAAAGTACAATGATAAAAGTGATTTCTTTATTATGATGAATGTAAGTAATGGGCTCTCATTAGCAAAATTCATTATGCTGAAATAGAGGCTCTCCCCCACTTTTTAATGAAGTATCCAACCGTTTATAGGGTTGGCTTTATCCCAAAATGTTTCAGCATTAAGGTGTTGTGTTGCACTATATTCTGGCATTGGTTTTTATTCCTGATAACATGCCATTGATGAATTGTGGCTCTGGATCAGGCTCTGGAATATATGTGTCTGCCTCATTAATGTGTGATCAGAGCACCTGGAAGGACAGAGAGCTGGGACTTTTCTGCTGCCAGGACAGGTTTATGAACTGCTCTATGACCACTTTCTCATAGATATTTGTATAATAGATAACTGTACGTAAGGCTGCATTTGACCGAGGTTTTGCTCTTTACAACCTCACAGAAAGGTATGGGAGATACCAAATTAAGAGCATTTAAGTGGAAAATGTGATAAAATATCCTACAACAGCAAGTGTAATGTGAACTTAATTTCTTTGGATTTAGCCACAGGGAAGTATGAATGATACGGTAAAATGAGTTTCAGAGTCATAGGGAACTGAAAGCAAACGTAAGAAAGTTGAAACAGCAATCTGGCTATTCTTTCTGGAGGTATAATGCAAGGAGTAGGTTTACCCATCCTGGGTGTTCCTTTGTCATGCCTAGATAAAGAGCTATCTGGAACACAGGCTTCCCCCACACTTTTCTCCTAGGGGGAGAGGCTGCTTCCAAGTACAGCTTTCCATAGAAACAGTGATTCCCTCCCCAAGCAGGAGAAGTCTCCTGTGCCCTCAAAGACTCCAGGTGCTAAGCAGCATGCATTCCCACACAGCTCCTGTTAATAGACTACTATCCAAATTCACATTGCCTGTTGCCAAGCAGTTTATTTCCAAATTGACAGAGTACTTATCCTTGTGTGATAAAGATCAAGGCAGGCCCAAACATCTCCATCTGGTATTATGGGAGAATGAGAGATCTTTGCTTTTTTCTTATGAACTCCAGCCATGCAAAATGTTGCTTTCAAAATAAAAGCTCTACCTCACCACAGACAATGCTGTGGAGTAATTCCAGGAGTCTGACACTCGACAAGTGACAGTAGGGTTTGTTGCACCGAGTGGGTATGAGAGTAGTATGCGAGTAAAAGAAAATGAAACTGGAGTCAAAGGAGGTTTTATATTTGAAAGCAGTTTGTTAGTTGTTTTAGAGGGTAAAATAGAGCTGAAAATATTTTAATGCTAATGAAAGGTGATAGAGAAAGTGAAAGACGTTGAAAAGCATAAGAGGTATAAGATAATCAATAGAGGAAAATCCCTAAGAGAGAGGGCACCCTATTCAGGACACAAGTGGGAAGAGACCCAATAGTTATGTGGACAGCTCTCCTATTACATCAAGAGGCGAGCTGGATGCTGATACTAAGAGCCAATTTGTCAGACTTCCTTATGTTCAAATCTCTAATATTCTTAGACAATTTCTATTGTTCTCTCTAATTCAGCAAGATTAAGCTGTGTGATTTCCTAATTATTGTGGTCAAGAAACATAACTCTCATGATTCGACCTATGTCTGACTTCCGTGTCTATCCCTAAGCCAATCTCCCTGGCAAGGAGTATGGAAAATACACTTGCATTAGTTAGGGCAACACTGACTGCTATAATAAACATAGTTCACAAAAAATTGACATTTATTTCTACCAAAGTGTTCAAAATGAATTTTCTGTATTGTTGGGTCTCTCTTCTGAATAATGACTTAGGGATTCTAGCTCTATTTTGTGGCTTCACTGTCTTCTAGAGCTGACTTGCAAGGTTGCCTTGCATAGGTGACCCAAACTGGTGGAAAGAGAAAGAAAATTCAAGAACTGTAATGAGACAAAGAAGGTCATTATGAAAGGACATAGGGGTTGATTCATCAAGAAGATATAATTATATATACCAAATGTCAGAGCACCTAAATATAGCAAGCAAATATAACCAATCTGAAAGAAGAAATAGACATAAATGCAGTAATAGTAATTAATATCTCACTTTCAACAATGAATAGATCATCCAAAAAAAATCAATAAAAAAATAAAACTTGAACTGTATCTTCGATCAATGGACCTAACAGACATACACAGAATCTTCCATCCACCAGCAACAGAATACATATTCTTGTCAGGCGCACATGAAACATTGTACAGGGTGAATCGTATCTCCCACCACAAAACAATTAGCATTGGAAAGAATGAAATCATACCAACTATTTTTACCAACCACATGGTATGCAACTAGACATAAGTAACAGGATGAAAACTGGAAAATTCACAAATGAGGATACTAAACAACACACTCTTGAATAACCGATGGGTCAAAGAAGAGATTAAACTGGAAATTAAAAAAAAAAAAGTCTTCAAACACCCAAAAATGGAAATACAATATAAGGAAACCTATGAGATGCTGCAAAAGCGGTTCTAAGATGGAAGTTTATAGCTATAAATTCTACATTAAGAGAAAAGATATTAAATAAACAATGTAACTTTACATTCCAAAGAGCTAGCAAAAAAAAAATAAAGAATAAATTAAGCTCGAGTTAGAAGAAAAAAATAAAGATTAGAGCAGAAATAAATGAAATAAAGGTGAGAGAAACAATAGAAAAAACAAAACAAAACTAAGAGCTGTTTTTTAAAAGATAAACAAAATTAACAAACCTCTAGCCAGACTAAGAAAAAGAGATAAAAATCAAATAAATAAAATCAGAAATGAAAGAGGAGGCATTATAAATGTTACCACAGAAATACAAAGAATCGTGAGACTTCTAAAAATAAATGTCAACTAATTGGATAACCTAGAAGAAATGGATAAATTCCAAGAAATATACAACCAACCAAGACTGAATCATAAAGAAAAAAATCTGAACAGTTCAGACAAATAATGTATAAGGAGTTTGAATAAGCACACAAAAAAGCCCAGAATCAGATGGCTTAACAGGTGAATTCTACTAAACATTCAAAGACGATTTAGTGCTAATCTTTCTTAAATTCTTCCAAAAAAAATAATAGGAGGGAACACTTCCAAATTCATTTTTTGTGGCCAGCACAACTCTCATACAAAAGTCAGATAAGGACACCACAAGACAGAAAACTACAGGTCAATACCCCTGATGAATATACACCCAAAAATTCTCGAAAAGATACTAGCAAACAGAACTGAAAAGCACAGAAGGATCGTGCGTTCATAATCAAGCAAGATTTACTATTGGGATGCAAGGACAGTTCAATATACACAAATTGTTAAATTTGATACACCACATTAATAGAATGAGGGATAATAATTATAAATCATTTCAATAGATGCAGAAAACAGCATTTGACAAAATTCAACATCTTTTTATGATAAAAACTAAACAAATTGGGCATAGAAGGAACATACATCAAAATAAATGCCATATATATGTATTATTTATATAACAAGCCTACGCTAATGTCATATTTAATGGTGAAAGGCAGAAAGCTTTACTGCTAAGACAGGAACGTCACAAGGGTATCTTCTCTCACCACTCCTTTTCAGCATACTAATGGAAATTCTATACAGAGAAATTAGGCAAGGAAAAGAAATAGAAGCCATTCAAATTGGAAAGGAAGAAGGAAAACTCTCTCTGTTTGCAGGTGGTATGTTCTTTTGTATAAAAAATTCTAAGAAACCCATCCCCCCCACAAAAATCTTAAAACTAATGAATGAATTCAGTAAAACTGCAGTATACAAAATCAATACAAAACTGTGTTGCATTTCTAAACACTACAAAAAAAGTATTTGAAGAAGAAATAAAAAACAATCCCATTTACAATAGCATCAAAAATAATAAATTTAGGAATAAATTTAACCAAGGAGGTGATAGGTCTATAAACTGAAAACTGAAAGACAATGATAAAAGAAATTGAGGAAGACACATGTAAATGGAAAGATAGCTCATGTTCATGGATCAGAATAATTAATATTAAAATATCCATACTACCCAAAGCCATTTATAAATTCCATGCAATCCCTATCAATATTCCAATAGCATTTTTTACATAGGTAGGAAAAACAACCCTGAAATTTGTATGGAACCACTAAAGACCCTAAGCAGTCAAAGAAATCCTGAGAAAGAACAAAATGGGAAGCATTACACTTCCTAATTTCAAGCTATGTTATGAAGCTGTTGTAATCAAAACAGTATGGTACTAAAATAAAAATTGGTATATAGACCAGGAGAACAGAATAGAGCCTGCAAACAAGCCCAAGCATATATGGTCAAATACTATTTGACAAAGAAACCAATATTACTCAATGGAGAAAAGACCATGTATCTTCAATAAATGGCACTGGGAAAATTGAATATTTCATAAAAAAAAAAAA
>NC_048223.1:4661704-4676415 GCF_002007445.2 Ailuropoda melanoleuca
GCATGAGAGACAATGGACTATGAGAAACAAACTGAGGGCCTCAGAGGGGAGGGGGGTGGGGGAATGGGATAGGCTGGCGATGAGTAGTAAGGAGGGCACGTATTACATGGTGCACTGGGTGTAATACGCAACTAATGAATCATCGAACTTTACATCAGAAACCAGGGATGTACTGTATGGTGACTAACATAATATAATAAAAAATAATTAAAAAAAAAAGAAAAATTAACTCAAAACCGATTAAAGACTTCAAAGACTGAAACTATAGGGGCGCCTGGGTGGCTCAGTCAGTTAAGCATCTGCCTTCAGTTCAGGCCATGATCCCGGGGTCCTGGGGTTGAGCCTGCGTCAGGCTCCCTGCTCAGCGAGGTTCTGCTTCTTCCTCTCCCTCTGCTGCTCTCCCTGCTCATGTTCTCTCTCTGTCTCAAATATTTAAAAAAAAAACAAACCAAAAAACAAAAAACTAAACCCCCGTGAAAACTGTAAAACTAGAGGAAAACACAGGAAAAATCCTCCTTGACATGGGTCTTGGCAATGATTTTTTCAATATTTTTGTACAACAGAATAACAAATAGTTGTTAATCCCGAGTTGAGTAGGCTGAAATGATAGCAGTAGTTATTAAATCATGAATTCTTTTGTGGAATTTCTCTATTGTTTCTGTGGAGGACACGAATAATCTATACATGTAAGCCTCAATGAGAGGATGTTTTCATTTTACTCTGAGCATTATTGACTAGGAAATATTTAAAAATGAGAAATAAGAATTACATTTACTATTATTATTATTATTATTATGCAAAGATATTCTTGACTACTTTCCTCCTAGAAGAAAATATTCATTCTTCCTAAGAAGAAAAATCCTAAAATTCCTACAAGAGAATAGAAGGCACTGACCAAACATAAGACTGTCCTACCTATAAATGTTCCCTGTATCACTCACTCACTAGGAATTAGACTTAAAAATCAGTATTAAATTATACATGTCTACATGAATTAAATATTAATTATATACGAATTAAATAGCTCTTTTACTACTTTTTTATTTTATTTGCTGCTTTCTATATGAATAAAACCTTTACCAACTGGAGCAGATGAAGCACTTTAAGTACTCAAAAGAGGGTGTTTAGCATATTGCTAGGAGACCACATTCACATCCTCCATAATAACAGCAGCAATTATGTGCTTCCTGGTGCAGGGCATTAGAAACGCTGCCAGTTATGTCTCAGCATGCCACAGAATTAACTCATACAATCTTGATCATCTATTTCAAGCAGCTCATCTGCCAAGCTGACCTATACTGTAATCAAACTAAATTGTATACTTTTGCTACATTTGCATTTTATTTTCAATTTTCATACACGCACGTCTCATTCATTCGCCGAAATAGCCTTGCTGTAAGACTCAGTAAATGAATTTTATCCCCTTGATTTCTAGTTCAATAAAAAAGCATAAAATCTCTGAAAGTTAAAAGTCCCAGTATACCTTTCATTTTTTTAGAGTTCAGTGAAATATCTTCATATTTCTAGTTCCTAAAAACAGAATCATCTAAATTATGCCTTTAGCATTTACATTGTTTGAAGGAATTAGTACATTTTTGCCAAATTGAGGTCAAGTTCTCAAATTATTTTTAATAATATCTTCAAGTGTTAGAAAGTACTTTATTTAAAATCTTGAGGCATTAAGTGTCCTTTCTACTCATAGGTGAAGCTGTTGTCTTGGAGGCATAGTATTCCTATTTTATTTCATGAAAATGTTCAACCCTTCTTTACCTAACTGCTCTTATTTGTAATATGAACATAATACTTACTGCTCAGGGTTTTTAAAGGTGATAATTTGACAAAAGTATGTGGAGCATTTAGTGTTTAGCAATGTGTAGGCAGTCAATGAATGGCCATCACTACAATTCTTTATCTCTGTTGAGGAACACAATATACATTTTATCTCTCCAACTTTGATCAGCCAGTAGATTTAAAATAAAATCCTGCCTTTTATTTGAAAGTTTGTGTGTATAGGTGAAAAGTATATGTATATGCAGAATCTCATAATGAAAGTTTACTGCTCTTTCATAGCCGTATATTTCCTTATGATTGATATGGTATCGAGTTTTTTAAAGCATGTTCTTAAAATTTGTAAGGAGTTAATACAACAGTTCTAGCTTTCATGCTTGAAATAAGCCTCCTTACCATGGCTGACTTTAATCACTCTAAACAACATACCAGGCTGTCTTACTAGGGAGGTTAAGATCATGGCAGATATATTTCTTTTGAATAATCCCTGGGATCAGGGTCTCTGAGGTTAAATGCCCTAAATAAACAATATGGCTATACTGTGGCTGGTGCTTTTTTATCTCAAACATGTTACTGCAGAGGCTGCTCACTGCCTACTTCAATATTCGTTCTCTTTTCTGGTGTTAAGATATCTTTTTTAACTTTAACTGCAAATCCCAGCCCTCTTTGCCTCTTGTGTGGCCTGGTTACTAAATTCTGGCCATTGGCGCGTAAATGAATGTGCTGTGCACCATGTTCTCGGAAATCTCACAGAAGGTCTTTTCCTCCTTCCCCCTCTTCTTTCTACCTATTACCTAGAACGAAGAACTGAAGATCTTCAGCTACCACCTCAGACCTTGAATTACATTTTTAAGATCAGAACAGAGAGAAAAGAAGCAAAAGAGGTAAAAAATAAAACAAAACAAAGCAAAAAAGTATTGATTCATCGGTCTTATGGAACCACCACATACTCTTGGTTGGCTTTTATCCTGACTTTTTTTTTTTTTTGTCACTCAAAACTACACTGTTCTTACTTTAATAACCCCACACTGAGTCTTCTATATCATGGAGGCAAACCTGACACTTATTCTATTATGAAGTATCTTTATTTTTCTATAACTTGTTTGCCATAGGAGATTTCAGGAACTTTAAAATTTCAATTGCAGAGTATTCATTTTACTATTGGTCAAGTTCTAAAACCTGTTTCTATTGTGAATTGTTCATAAGAGGATATAGCTTACTTTTTTTAAGTTGTAAAATAAAAAATATTTTAACCCAGTGTTGAAAACCTTGAAGGCATCTTTTTCCTACCATAATTTGGTTATTGATACCTAACGGCTGATAATAAAAGGTAGGAAATTAGATTATGTCTATGCCATATTTTCTCCAAAACAGAATTTATCCTTTATTAAAGATATATTTATTGATAACATTTAAAATCTTTTATAAAACTATTACTTGGCTGTGTTTGCAGGAAGACAGAAATCTAGAACCTCAGGTTACTTGGTATGGTTTGAAGCCATAGAAAAAGGCACAGGAATAACACCTATACTTTAGTTTTTTCATACCCAGTTATTTTTAATCAATTATTTCATAGTGAAGCTATGGATCAGATTAACAACAGACTAAAATCTGCTAAAGAAGAAATTGAAGCTATAGTACACTAAACAATTCAAAATGAAAGAAATTAAACATAAGATTAGTGAACTATGGGGGAAAATTGAAGTAGGCAAATAAACGTACAATCGCAGTCCCCAAAGGAAAAGAGTGAAAGTGGAGACCAAAAAAATGAATAATGTCTATAATTTTTCAAAATTTGATGAAAAATTTAAATTTATATTTATGAAGCCAAGAAGTTGGGCAGTGAGCTCTTACTAGAATCGTGCCTCCTATAGTCACTCAGAACATATACCTAGATCATAGAAAATGACAAAACTATAGACTCTGTAATCCATAGAAGGTCATTCTAGGTCTTTGAAATTCTGTTCCAACATTGAAAAATCAAGGCACAGGCTAAATGATTCCAAATTGTCTTTTAGTTTCAGATTATGTGATTCTGGGTGTAATGGACAAAATGAACATTGGGCATGGTTGTGAAATACAATAGAGTGGAGGCTGCCTCTCTAGGAAAGAAGTGCTCTCACTCAAAGCAAAAACTTAAGCCTCCTGAGTGAATGAACTGATAAATGTTTGATCTCTGCTCTACAATCGAGATTCCATTAGAAGGCATTAATATCTTCTGGAGCTTGTCTTCTGTAAGTCAATGATTGTGCTGTAGGAATCTTCCCCCAATCATATTACATGTTATTAAGTCATTCATTAAGGAATATAATTATTCACACGAAAATGGGTTCACTTCACAACTTTTAAATGTACTTTATAATATATGATTTATTTTTAATTAGAATACATGATTTATTTTTAATTAGAGGTCATCTGTTACAACTCAGTTTATTAATGCTTAGCCATTTATGGATGGAAATTGGCTCCAAATTAGCAGTCTATAAGCCTAGAATCCTCTTCATCATAATATAATCTACTGTAAATGTATTTAATAAAAATTGAACATAGTTGTTGAGTAAGAACATTTATCATCCTACTTACTGACTTTATAAACCATTATTTGTGAGCAATTCATATTTTCTTTATGAAACAAAGACAAATTCATTTCTGCTTCTGTAATCTAGTCAGAGTTATACTACTAATAGTTTTGCTAGTAATTTTCTTATAAGTTAACTAAGAGCTGACATTGAATTTGATTATGTACATTTATCATTTAAATGTTCTCATAAAGGAGTTCCTTTGGAAAAAAATATTTAAATTTTATCATGGAATTTGAATTTTTTTACAAAAAATTTCCAAAGAAATTCTTTAATGCCTTTCAAGGCAGTATGGCTCAGTGACTCACAGGGAGATTGAAATTTAAAATTCTGATCTCAGCTTTTAACTCACCTACTGGTTGGTGCTGGGCAAGGCACTTAACCTCACTGATCC
Source organism: Ailuropoda melanoleuca (assembly GCF_002007445.2). Taxonomy (NCBI): domain Eukaryota; kingdom Metazoa; phylum Chordata; class Mammalia; order Carnivora; family Ursidae; genus Ailuropoda; species Ailuropoda melanoleuca. The sequence goes on from NC_048223.1 coordinate 4,666,466, forward strand.
TTCATCTGTAAAATTGGATTGGTAAAAACATGGCTGTAAAGAGCTGTAAATAAATATAAGTAGCTATTAGAGAATGAATTCCAACCTTTACTCCATAAAAAAAAATCAAAGAAATCTAATTGCTATTGTTTAGCATGAATCATCAACACTGAAGCAAGCAGTTAATAGAAGTATTATGTCATGGACCCTTTATAAGTCTTTGAAACTCATTAATCTGACACAAAGCTGATGAATTAAATAAAAAAACTACATTGATTAAAAACAGATCATAAAGATCAAGTTGAATTCAATATTAAGATAGAACATAAATTCCCAAAACATCAGGAACATTATAATCCATAATCTGTATGTGCTTATGCTGATTACTATAAATATAATTTGATGCTTACACTTAACTGGGTCAAGGCAGAATAATTAAGTGTATATAATACATGGTACCATAGGCAATATATGCCTGCATCAGGGAAAAATGAATTTAATTCCTTTGCCTCCACAAAATAAACTAATAAGGGAAAAAAATACAGCCTACCTCAGGACCACCCTTCTCAATGAGAAGTACAAGCCTGTTGGGAATCTAGGGGAAAAAGAGAGGTGTGATTTAAGGTGTTTCTAAATAAATTGGCATGGTAGTGTCCCTGGTCATAAACTTTTCACTCATCTGCGGTGTTTGTGCTGGTTGTGAAAAATCCTGAATTTGAATTATGTACTTTTTAGTGAATTTCAAAAACATGAAAAGATTGTCCCAGAAGAGAAAATGACTGTTTTCTTAATAAAACAACTGTTTTCTTAGTAGTTTAATTCATGACTTCAAGTTTTAACTTATTATTTATTACCATTAGTGTGTAGCATTCTAATGTATTCATAAAACATACAAAAACCACAGGATTTCTTTGCAAGAAGTCAACTATAAACAGAATAGGAGTAGGAGGACTTCTTTCTTTCTATATTCTTTTCCAAAACTTTGAAGATATTGATATAGATCAGGAAAAAAAATATCCCTTTTTGCATAACTAAACATGTCACGATTCATATTGGTGACAAATCCAGCACTTTCTGTTTGAGAGTGGTAAAATGTCTTACTCTCCATTTGTGCCTGCTATTTCTTATCATTCTTGCCTTGATCTGCTGCTGCTCATTTGGGAAGGGATAGGTTTTAGCTACAAAATTGCTGGTTGTGAGTGAAGTGAGAAAGAGAGAAAGCATGCATGGATCAGTAAAATTCCATCATGACTTAAGACTCTGGCAAAGATACCCAGACAGAATTTCACTATTGCCATCCTCACAGATGGAAACTGGAGCTCAGGTCAATGGCTTGAGCATTCACCTTTCACACTGAAGACAGCCATCAGTGCATTGGAAGCATATTATTTCAAAGGGTATTTATATCCTCTTTATTAGATTTGCCTTTAAATCTAGACATTTAATATAAAATCATTAACCAAATTAAGAATGTCATTTGAGATTGTTTACCCCCCACAAAAAAAAACACAACCAAAAACAAAAGAACAAAAAAACTACCATTGCAGCAACATAAAAATCAACCAAAACAAAGTATTATTTCATCTCAAATTCAGCATGAAAGTTGTGAATCACAGTTTTTGACATAGCATTTCCTTTATTTATTGTGATTGAGGTTATAAAAATATGTTACTACTCATATCTTTGTATCCTAAATGTTTTGTCTCTTATTTACTGAACATCTGTATTTTTTTCTTCCATAGATTTTTCTTACAAAGCATACTTCCAGCATTAATAAAAATGGTAGCTAAAAATTCAATGAACATATAGCTTACTAACATGAGAACCTTAAATTTTAAAAACTATCCTCCTGAAATCACTATCATCATATTTCTATGCTTTAGTTTTAAAAATCACCTTAAAATCTGAAATATCATAACTTCTCTGACATACACACACACCTGTTAAGAAAAAGAATACCATAAATTTCTGCAAAACTTGATTATCTTGCTTGATACTACACACCTGTGCATTGTCTTTCAAACGCTTAAAATTCAAGGTCTTTGCAGAGAAGAAGTTAATGATAAAATTAGCATAATGAATTATTTAAAGCAAACCATAAACTGGATACACAATCTCTTCTTATTAGGTAAAAGAGGAGGAGACATGGGCTTTGGGCTTGCATTGAGTTGAATTCAAATCTCAACCCCTCCCTAACTCTTCCTTATCAGTAAAGTAGAGTATGATCCTTCACCTTCAGGGTGAAACCTAGAAATAAAAACAGAAATCCTCTAGCCTAGAACGGATCACAGAGGGTGCTGAACAGATATGAACTCATATTCTTACAATTAATACATAACTAGATGCTCATTTAATGAGATTGGCTTAAGTTCTTGAATGCTGCTAAGACAGAAGAGGAGGTGTGTACAGGCAGGTATGTACTTTCTGTGTCCTGGAGGAGTCCAGACACAAGTATTTGTTAACAAGATTTTTGAGAGAACCTGGGACCAAAGTGCATTCCCAAGAACATCCTGGGTGTTACCATTTTCTCTAGCAGAAGAGAATGAAACCACTCTGCAGAGATAGGCAGATGCCTTTCTATGTATCTCTGTGTATGTGAATGAAGACAATACAGATTATCCTGAGTGTTTAAGTCACTTTCAGATTTATCCCTGCACTTCTTGTAGTTTAATAATTTTTCATCTGGGGCGCCTGGGTGGCTCAGTCATTAAGTGTCTGCCTTCGGCTCAGGGCGCGATCCCGGAATCCTGGGATCGAGCCCTACATTGGGCTCCTCTGCTGGGAGCCTGCCTCTTCCTCTCCCACTCCCCCTGTTTGTGTTCCCTCTCTCGCTGGCTCTATCTCTGTCAAATAAATAAATTAAATCTTAAAAAAAAATACTTTTTCATCTATTACAATTTATGAGCCAACCAAAACCTCAACTTTTAACTTAGGCTAGGAAGTTGGGTTTCTACCACTTGTAAAGAAAAAAAAAACAAAACACCTAAATATTTCCATTATGTCAATGACGTATGAACTTGGAGAAAACCTACATTTAAGTACGGACTCAGTTTATACCAGGTATCTAAGAGAAAATTACAACCTCTTGATATCTCATGGTCTACATGTATCAATTGGGAATAATTATATCTGTCTCACAGCCCTGGGCCTTGTCGAAATTAAGTACTTTTATTATTATGATTTCTACTAAAATAAAAATTTTTTTTTAAATTTTATTTATTTATTTGACAGAGAGAGAGAGACAACCAGCAAGAGAGGGAACACAAGCAGGGGGAGTGGGAGGGGAAGAAGCAGGCTGGATCCCAGAACACCGGGATCACGCCCTGAGCCAAAGGCAGAGATTTAAGGACTGAGCCACCCAGGCACCCCTAGTTGAAGGTTATGACCAAGGACCTCCTGGTTCTAATTTCATCTCATGTTATTGTGAGATCACAAGTAAATAATTCAAACTTTGTTTTCTCACAGATGATGAAAGCCCAAAGTGATCACTCTACTGATATTATAAAATGTCTCATAAATGCTTAAGTTTGTTCATATTATTTCTCTTAATTAAAAGTGAAGTATGGAGGTCAAGGGTGTTAAGTTTACTGGCAATTATTTCCCATTAAAATAATATAAAATGTTTCCTTCTGGTTTGTCAGGGTTTTATTCTCCTTTCATATTCTTGTCTTTTGTTATTGGTATGAATAAATGTCAAACTTGTCAGTAATTTAAGACGAAATTAGATTATTTTAAAATACAGTATCACTTTTCTTTGAAAATACACAAACTAAACCCTGGATTTGTTTAGGTCTTTGTGTGGTCTCTCAAAATAAGTATAGGATATTTTGAGTTCTGCTTTCCTAATGTAACTCATATAGTTGGTTGCTACCATGTAATTAATATGAAACTATTCTATTTGGAGTATTAAAGAAGAAACATATTTGACAGCTTGCATTTTCCAGTTCAGCTACTAATTAAAAAAAAAAAAAAGGAAAAAGGAAAGCTCAGCATTTGAGAATGTCACTTTGCAATAACTGCGCAATAGGCAAGATATATATAGTCACTCATAGCACCAAAAATAAAATACAAGGTGACATATGCACTATACAGCCTCACTGTCATCTACTTAGAGATTAAGATTTTTTGATAATATGGCTTTTCTAGAGACAGAGCTTGGAACAGAGAACAGACAATGGACCAGGATACCAAGCTCTGATGTTAATTTTGTTTTTTTGGCAGCTTCTACAATACAGGAGCTGTTATGTCTTATCTGGAGATGACTTTCCTAATCTTGAAACCAAAGAATTTGGGGTAAATTATTTTTAGTATCCCTTTGAGCAAAACATTTTTAAAATCCTAATTTCAGGTATCTTATTTGCATTGTAGAAGGTTTACATTTTGCCAAATATTACATAGAACAAAACATAGTCAGTACTTAACTTTTTGAAACATAATGTAATCTTTCAGTTTCTAATAGATAAATTGAAGAATTGCAAATTACTCAAACATGTGAAAAATTGTTCAACCACCCTAAGTATCACAAACATTCTGATTTATACATATTTTTTCTTACATCAAATAGAAAAAAAATGAACATTGACTTTTTTATAGGTGAAGAATTCTCTATCAGGTATTTACTGTTGGTAGCCTAATCAATGTAGCATTGCTTAGGGAATGTTTTACTCAATACTGTTTATGTCCTAGAATTACAATTATTGGAATTTAGTAAGGAAAATTCAGGTCTGTCATGAAGATTTATGGACAAGAATATTCATGGTTGAATTATTCTAAAATAAGAAAACTTACAAAGGTGTAAACTGAAGGAATTTTTTTTCTCCCCAACACACTGAAGGAGGTTACCTCTTATTTACTTTTTGCCTATTACTTTCGAAATGATCTTCTACCTACCTGACAGAATATTTTCTATTTTTGTGAAAAAGGATATCATATAAACTATCCTGCCACCTTACGTATCACATATACAATCACATTCAACAGTCCTAATGACTTATGAAATAAAATCTACCATTGAGCTTAACAGCTCTCAGTGGTTCCCAATGGTAGGCATCATGAAGTCTGCAGCTTTATGATGTTATAAGCAATGCTTCAATTACTTTTTTGAGGATATACCTATAGAAAGTTGTTTTCAAATACTTGTTATGTATATACTTCACAATGCATATGAAAACTCGCAATTGATAATTTTGAATTATTAGCCACTTGAAGCGTTTTTCCATATCTATTCTTAACCTCACCTTGAAAATGTCATTATTACTTAGAAAATTAAATAATATTTTGTTTAAAGGTAGGTAAAAACTTACTTTTAATAAGGTTATATTAAAGCTGATGGGGGTAGAGAAATGCCTTGTACTTTGTTATAGATAATACAACACCAATAAAAACGATAAAACTAGAAATAAATTCACTCATTTTAAGAAATATTGTAATAAAATTCCACTAGTTTATCTAAGATTAATTTTAAGTCAAAAAGCAAAATTTAAAACCCTGAAATTTAAAAATATATCCTTTTTAGGGATCTTCTCCATGTTGGAGCCATAGAAATAAAGATAAATTTGGAATCGAGACATATTTGTGAAAAGTTTTTGTTGGAAAAAAATTTCAACACATTATGCATTTCTTTAATTCCCTTGCAGAGCAAGAGTTTACACACAGCAGTTGAAAAACTAGTTTTTTTTTTAATTCTCTTGACAGCAAAAGATTTTTACTCAAATATCAGTTTAATAACATTGAAAATTTAATAAGATACTGACAAACAAGGTACTTCTCTATCAAAGAACTACTGGCTATTTCAGGGAAATAGTTGAAAAGCTTTGATTCTAGTCAACATAGACCTTTAACGTCCCCCACAAATAGCTCTGAATTTAATTTTCATATCTCTCTACATTAAGAAGACAACAATTTGATTATATAGATCTTGGTAAACGTTCCTTTTTCTGTCCTAGCTGAGAGAGTGGGCTCTGAAGTAGGAATCACGGCTTCCTTCAGCTGCGGCTCATAGGCAAATGACTGGCTCTTCAAGCCTTCCTTGTTTTATAGGCAAACTATAAATACTAAAATGTGTTTACAAAAACATATTGCATGCATTAAATGTGATTACGCATGTGTAGACAGGACTTAGCACAGCTCATAATATGCTCAATCTAATATTATATTTTTCTTTAAGGTATTATATCATTGAATCCACATTCTAAATATAAGTATGAGCAAATTACTCCCAAGCTTTGTAATTCAAGTACTATTAGTTACATTTTAATGTAACACACCTCACAATCAAAACATATTAATATATGGTGACACCTCACAGAAATAATGTACAAATTCCAGAACAAATACTTGGACCGGATTACAGGTATCCTAATTCCTAGGTCACAGTTTATAATGCTTTTCTGCTTGTACTCAAAAAGTTTTATGGCACTAGTGAGTAGCTGCCAGATCCCCTTGCAAGTGAAATCTATAAGCAAATAGTTAGGGCAGTGGAGCTCAAGGGGAGCCCCCGGACCAGCAGTATCAGCATCACCTGGAACTTGTTAGAAACATTAATACGTAGGCCCCAGCCCACACCTACTGCATCTGAACTCTAGGGGTGGGGTCCAGTGATGTGGTTTTGAGCAGGCCCTCCAGGTGCTTCTGATGCATGCTCTAATATGAGAGTCACTGGTTTAGGCTAGATACCAGGGCATTGTTGGCCAGAAAAATCTGGCAGAAAGTGTTTGTGAATGCTCAGCTCCCTACGACCATCAGGCCTCAGTATCCTCACAAATAGGAAGGACATAGCTTGTTCCACACCAAGGGGTAAACCTCACCACCCCCCGGGAAGGAATAATCACAGGGAAAATAGAGAAGGAAGATATTCTTCTCATGATTAAAACAAACAAACCAAAAACTACAACATAATATGAAACAACAAAGCCAGCCAAACTGACAAGGAACATACTCCATTGCTAGAGAGGCGAGTCAATAAACACTTTACATTTTTACTGACACTTTCCCCCCAAGTCCATTAATTTGGAGGGACAATATTTTGAAAACAAATAATAAACTGGTTCATTTAGAAGTTTGTTCTTAAGTTACAGAAATGAGCCGCCTTGATTTGTGAAGTCCTGTAAAATGAATGGTGGTGTGAGTTCCTGTGCGGTCCTATATGGTAACCACTGGCCACATGTGGCTATTTAAATAAAAATTTCTAAATTACTCAAAATTAAAAATTTAGTTTCTCACTTGCAATAATAACATTTCAAGTTCTTCAATAGTTGTATGTGTCTAGTGGATATCATATTTGAAAACCCATGTATAGGACATTTCCATCATCACTGAAAATTTTGCTGAATATTACTTACTTAGACAAGTGTCATGATTCATACATTGTCTATGATAGGCACTTTGTTCATTTATTTATTTCTTGGCCTAATTACTTAATTATTTATTTCTATCCTGCTTTGTTCCATAAATAATTTCATGCAACACAGATAAAATATGAATAAGCACCTGGAGTAAGTGATGAAAAGACTATGTAATTATAAAAAAAGATAAGAAGAAATATAGGATGAAGTTATTGGATAGGAATCCATGCTTCCTGCACATTTTCTATAGGTAAAATTAGAAATTATAATTTCTAGCAGCCAATTTAGGAAGGAGGCAAAAACAATTGTTAATTTAGGAAGCTCACAGAAGAGAAACTAACAAGTATCCCATTCCCCAGGACAAACACAGTTACTCAAGTTCTAAAACTTACCAGGTAGGGCGCCCGGGTGGCTCAGTCGTTAAGCGTCTGCCTTCAGCTCAGGGCGTGATCCCTGCGTTATGGGATCGAGCCCCACANTAGGTAGGGCGCCTGGGTGGCTCAGTCGTTAAGCGTCTGCCTTCAGCTCAGGGCGTGATCCCGGCGTTATGGGATTGAATCCCACATCGGGCTCTTCTGCTGGGAGTCTGCTTCTTCCTCTCCCACTCCCCCTGCTTGTGTTCCCTCTCGCACTGGCTGTCTCTCTCTCTGTCGAATGAATAAATAAAATCTTTAAAAAAATTTAAAAAAATAAAACTTACCAGGTATTTATTTTGTGCGTTCTTATAAGAAAACCTGTATTAAGTATAAAAATATNACGGGCTCTTCTGCTGGGAGTCTGCTTCTTCCTCTCCCACTCCGCCTGCTTGTATTCCCTCTCGCACTGGCTGTCTCTCTCTCTGTCGAATGAATAAATAAAATCTTTAAAAAAATTAAAAAAAATAAAACTTACCAGGTATTTATTTTGTGCGTTCTTATAAGAAAACCTGTATTAAGTATAAAAATATCATCTTACCATCACTTCTATATTAGAATGATGAATTTCATCAAGCTATTTCATATAATGTCCCTCTGTGATATCAGCAATCATACCAGTGCTCATTTAGGATAATAAATCCTATGGGATAACAAATGAATAGAAGCATTTAGCAAACAATGGAGGGTCTAAATTCAGAGAATTATTTTAGGATTAGTCTTACAGAGCTTCTCTATGTTATTTGATACACATATGATTTTGAGAATCTTATAGGTATTATTACTGCACTCCAAAATGAATATTCAATAAATTTGCATACAATGTAGGGGTTTCATATTACTTACACATATGTGTTCACACACCAAGTGGCTATTACCTAAGTAATGGGGGCCAGTAAGAATTGCAAATTGTTTAGGATATATTTTACAGAGAGTCATTCGTATTTACTTAATGTTTGGATAGATGTAATTAATCAGTGCTCTCAAGATTACGTTCTTTGAAAAGTCCCAGAACATTGTGTCCCATTTTTGGTTAAAAATAAGGTTATATACTTTACATGCCAACCAGGAAAGAGGCTGTATTGGTCTCTTGCTTTGAAACTTGATGAGATTGAAAATTATGTGCAACTGACAGAAAATCAGCCTAATTCTCAATATAAATGAGCTAAGGGAATGATCATGGACTGGAACTTTTGCAAATACTCAGTGAATACTTGTTTACCAGCATCAGTGACATCACTAGCAACTGGTGGCCTGGTGGACAGCTAGTGTTTAAAGATAACTGATTGAAGACACAATGTTAGGCTGGACAGAACGGTCTTCGGCCGTGCTAAAGAACTCTGATTTGGCCCTGTCCATTTCAATGGAAAATAATTTCTCTATATTTGCAAAACACACAAATATAGAAACACAGATATACAGTGGCTGACAGAATTTAAATTAAAAATGTATACGAGACACAAACATTCAAATATAATTATTTGTTAATATTTAATATGTATGAAAGTGTTAATATGCATCTAAGTGTTGAACTTAATAAACTAAATGCTTAAGGGAGGACATTTGTTTTTACAACTCTTGTATGTATTTTGTTTAAATGTAAATTCATTATGAGCCATAAATGATACGGGCTGTTACAAAGTCTAATGCCATTTTTTTGCCATAGCAACAAAAGCCTAATGTAAAGTTCAAGGAAAAACTGAGAAATTATCACCAGGCTCTGCACTGATATTTTGTTTGTCTGAGCAGCAAGTTTTAAAACAGATGCTGACAAGTTATTGATGTCTAAAAGCATATGCTAAGATTGATGCAAGTTGTATAAATTCTGTCATCTGAGTAGCACTTATAATAACAATGAGATTGAGACAATAATCAGAGCTGTTGGAGGAACTCAACCTGGCAAGCCAAGAAGGTTATTTGGGAATGATGAAACACAGAGTAATGAATCTAGGATTAATCAGGTTAAGCAGTCCTCATTGTAGAAAGCCAGTATCATAGAGAAGGGCAATATCAAGCTAAGGAGGGTGAAATTGTCAAGAGAAGGCAAAGTCTCCTTCTTACAGGAATTGGTTTCCAGAGTGGACAGTAGTTTTCTGGGGCAGATGATGAGGCAGACCCTGACAAGGACTCTGGAACAAACTGGATAGTTAAGACTAGGTAGAAGATGGGGCGCCTGGGTGGCACAGCGGTTAGGCGTCTGCCTTCGGCTCAGGGC
>NC_048223.1:4679673-4689201 GCF_002007445.2 Ailuropoda melanoleuca
CCACATCAGGCTCCTCTGCTATGAGCCTGCTTCTTCCTCCCACTCCCCCTGCTTGTGTTCCCTCTCTCGCTGGCTGTCTCTATTTCTGTCGAATAAATAAATAATATCTTTTAAAAAAAAAAAAGACTAGGTAGAAGAAACCTAGAATTTAGAACTGAAGTGCCAAGATAGAGCTGGACTGATACTATCAAGGATAAATGTACGAACTACTTAAATCATTTCTGTTTAAGTTTAGATAATGATTGATATCTGTCACACTAATTAAATGACAACTGAACCACAATTCTACCTTCCTGCATCCTTGGCAGAAATTGCTACGTGCTCATGATACTCTTACTCACTGAAGAGTCACATGGCCTCAAAATCATTTTTATTCTTAAAACAGCATTTCAGGTGAATGCTACATTCAGAAGAATGAGCAGGCAAGATGAAACATAGAGACTGGGTAGATTGGGATCGAGGAAGGCAGGAAAGATTAAAAATAAGAAGATAAGAGTGTGAACAGGTAGTGTATTCATACAACATATCACCCTTCTGGAAGGGAGCTCTCACCCAACATTCATGAAAATAATAATCAGAGTAGATATGATGGTTTAGAGCCTGGACTCAGGAATCCGTTTGAATCCTGGCTCCATCAGTTACTACCTGTATGAACTTAGTAAGTTGCACCGCCTCTCTCTACCATTCATGATCTGTAAAGTAACACAGGGATGTTGTGTGAGGTAATGAGTTAATATATTTGAATCAGTGATAGCAGTGACTGGCGCAAAGTCAAAGCTCTAAAATAGCAACTATTAGCATAATAAATGTTTAAATATTTTTAAACAGACAAGGTAGACAAGGCAGTAAAGCATCACAGCATATGTCTGGAGTGAAATTAAACTAGAGTTGAATTCTGGCTCCACCATTTAGTGGGATGATTTTAGTCAATTTAAGCATTATCTCCTCACTTACAGAGGGGAAATGATCCTACTTGCCTCTTAATTTACTGTAAGGTTTAAGCACAACACACACACACACACACACACACACACACACACACAGAATTCATAATACAGAATTTGAAATAGAGCCGAATCTTGATAAATGAAAGGTATGCTGTTAACATAAGCTATGAACTCGAGTCAGCTCTCTCTTTCATTGTTACAGAATGAATGAACTATAATCTTTGTCAAATAAAATAAAAATCAAATTTAATGTGAAACTGGGGCACCCAGGTGGCTCAGTTGGTTAAGTGCCTGCCTTCAGCTCAGGTCATGATCCCAGGGTCCTGGGACCTAGCCCTGCATTGGACTCCCTGCTCAGCGGGGAGCCTGCTAATCTACATGCAGCTCCCCCTGCTTGTGCTTTCTCTCTCTCTCTCTGACAAATAAATAAATAAAATCTTACAAAAAATTAATGTGATAGGGGCGCCTGGGTGGCTCAGTCATTAAGCGTCTGCCTTCGGCTCAGGACATGATCCCAGAGTTGTGGGATCGAGCCCCACATCAGGCTCCTCTGCTAGGAGCCTGCTTCTTCCTCTCCCACTCCCCTGCTTGTGTTCCCTCTCTTGCTGGCTCTCTCTCTCTCTGTCAAATAAATAAATAAAATCTTTAAAAAAAATTAATGTGATAAACCTCAATTGAAGTTGAAACCTTGCCAGATTTGCAGGGATATGCAACTTCTGAATTTGTCAACAATATTTTTCACATACTTTGCTTTCCTTTCAAGAAAGAAGAAAAGCAGTTATGAACAATGGCAGCCATACATATATATCTATAGATATATACGATGACAATCAATGATAATTGCATTTCAAAATATCTAAACAGCAGCTTTGAAGAAATAATTGTAAGTTTCCTATTATTATTACTTAAAAATATCCCCTCAAACTTATCTAAAACCTTTGGCTTTTAAAAATTTTCCACTGTAATATCCAAAGCTAAAAATAAGTGAATAATGCACGATCAAAAGAGTGATTTTAATTGCATTTTTCTGACTTTAATAACTTGAAGCACAGAATTTAATAACTTCAAGCACTGGAGGAGTCTATCAAAATGTCAATGAAATGCCTATTAAAACTGAGATAAACAAAGCACAGATACTGTACAATGTGTAGCCCAATCCTGATAAGTGGTAATAAAATTTAACTGGGTGCATTTGTATTGAATTTTATCTAAAAATCTCAGTGACTTTGAGAAATGTTAATTTAGTCCCAGATCATTATTCTGAGGATGTTTTGAAGGAATCAGGGTATCCTTTCTTCTAAAACAGAAGCACCATGGGGGACGGGGAATCCTTATACATCCACCTGGTGACTGGAAAAAAATATAAACACTAGACAAACAGATCCAGAAATTATCAATGGGAAAATAGACTTTTGCCTGAAGATTCTGAAGTGTACATTAATCTGCTTAGGAGTTTGATATATGATTATTACTTATAATTGCAATTGAAATGATTGGGAAAAAAAGTTGTGACTCACGTGAGGTATGGATCTGAGGACTAGATAGCCATTCTGAGTCTCTTTAGAATAATAACTGTGTAACTTTCCTTTCTTTCTTCTTTTTTTAATTTTTATTCATTTATTTGAGAGAGAGAGAGAGCACAAGCAGGGGGTACAGCAGAGGGAAAGAGAGACCAGGGTCCCCACTGAGCAGGGAACCCAACATGGGACTCCATCCCAGAACTCCAGGATCATGGCCTGAGCCAAAGGCAGACGCTCAACCGAGTGAGCCACCGAGGGGCCCCAACTGTGTGACTTTCATATAAAAAATGCAGGGAATTGCTCTAAAGTGTTGTGATGTAGAGTTCGTTCTACCATTCCTCTTCCTATTAGCTTTTTCTCCTCTATCTTCAAATACATTCTCTGAGTTCTTACCTGACAACGCACCTTTTCCTGGACAGGGATAGCGTTTCCTGACTGCTCTCTGCATACACAGCTAGATGGTGATATGAAGGAAATGTGCATTAAGTAATGGAACTCTGACCTAGTTTTCAGAAAACTTGGGCTATTAGTCAAGTTTTAGCCAATATTTTTATTATTGTGGGTAACCTTGGGCAATCTCTTCCCTTGAGTTATCTTTGTGAAATAAAGAGCTTGGGTTAAACTTTCTTCTGAATCTAGCCCAATTATTGCAAATGCCTACCACACTGACTTACAAGTCATTCAAGAAAAATTTGAGTGATTTTTTTTGTTTAGTTTTGTTTTATTTTTAAACAGTGTAAAATATTGGTGTGCAAATTTGAACCATTAAAGAGTGTCTTTTCTATGGAGAAAGAAATATTTCCTTGTATTCTTTACATAAAAGCTACCTAGTAATTATATAGATATCCATCTCCAACTTTCTACTAGCCAGATAGGCTAAGTTTTGCTACCCTAATATATGGGCTCAGTAACTTCAGCCAAAAAGGTTTATTTCATAATTATCCTACGTGCCTCGTGTGGGTTGACGGTGGAGGACGCTTCTCATTGCTATGCCACACAAAACCAGGCTGTTTAGAGGCCTCATTCTGACACATGTTTCACAATTGCTGTAATATGAGAAGAGAGGGCCAGGAAATTGGCCATCAAAAATAAACTTTCTGGTCCAGAAGTTACGCATATTTCTTCTACTCATACATCACTGGTTAGAAATAATCACATGGGTAGATACAAGCTCAGTGACAAAAAACAAGTGTTCGTAACACTCAACTTGACTAAAAATAGCAAGTTGATTAACTATGTAAAATGTGTCTATTATCCTATTCATCTTTCTCTGCACAGTGCAATGCACTGGATATCTTTTTCTTCGAATATCTATGGTGACTTTGAAAGTATTCTCTAAACCTGGACCAACACTTGAGAGATTAAAACATCAAAATGCATTACAAGGATCATTGAACAAAGGAGAATTTCGAATATGAAGCTAGTGTTTCATTTTGAAAGCATCAGAACTTGCCAATATAGTAAGGGCCCTGGAGTACTATAACTCTCGATCCATGCCCTAGAATTTCATGCCTGTTGAACCAGAACTCAACAATAAAACGAGATCTAATTGCTCACACCAGAGATGTTTTCTAATTCTTTAAGATCAATCATTCATGAGCTGAGATTTATTTAAACACACCCATGGCATGAAAGAGTTCATGGTACTTCCTAAATATAAGAAGCTATATCTCAAAAACAAAAATTGAAATGGGATACTCTTTCCCACATCAAAATTAACTTACAAATAAAATAGTTCATACCTCTACTTTGCAGTTATATTTCAAATTCATCAGATTCAATCTGAAGAGGCTATTAGAAAGTGTTCTTCCTTTGTCATTTAAATATGATTTTAAAGAAGATTATAATGAATAGACATTCATCGTATACAGTATGGCCGAATCATAGCTACAAAGCAAACCCGTGGCCTTGCTATTGCAGTTCTAAACACCAGTCCTTCAGGTGTCATTTATTTTGCCACAATAACAACCCACACTAAACACATTACCTTGAGAGAATAACTGTCTCATAATACTTCAGAGTATCTATAATGCTTCACAACATGGATTGAAACATTCCAGAAATATAAAGAATATGTTTAGAAGTGTCATGTCTTGCTTTCAAGAAAAGCAGTATTTATTTTAGTTAGGCGAACAACTGCTAGTTTGTAGACAGGTTTTGTTATAAAACTTTATTTATAGGTATGTTAGTTGGGTTTCTAAACTTGTTTTCTCAAAGGTACAATGCAATGTTATGTCTAGTAGTTTCTTCCCACAAAATTACATTTAACCCATATTGTATCAGAGCTAAATAACTGATTTAGCTCCTCTATCCTGGATCTAACATAAAATGTACCAAAAGATGCATGAGGGAGAAAAGAGAGAAATGGAAAATCTTAACTAAGAGATTGAAATAAGAAGTATTTGTCTTCAACTTCTTCCCACATAATTTCTTCTGCCCCTCTCCAGCCTCCATGTACTCCTACCCCTTCTCCAGGCACCATCTCATCGCTCTAAATCACCTTAGCCTACCAGAATAGATCGTGATGTTTCAGAGTTAGTACAGCAAGCAAAAATATGGAGGTTAATTCAAGTAACTTTCCACATTTCCTCTGATCTTAGATTTCATGCAGATGAAAATACATTAAAAATAATTTGCATTAACATATTTATGACCAATAAATGTAACAGATCTCAACAATGGGCTTTGCAGACAGTTCTAAAAAGAGAAACAGAGAATTCCAGGCTCTGTTACAGGTAAATTTGTATTAGTAGCTTTAACACCCATGGTATATTTTTGCGAGTCTGTACTTTTCCTCAGTACTATTAATTTATTAGAGTTTTTAATGGCTTTATTACTTCATCTACGTATTAATCTACAGATTCTCAAAGTTATGTGCATTTCATAAATATAAATTTATTTTAGGAGTTACATTCATAGCCTATATCATAAGTTAATAATCTAAAATTAAAGCACTATTTTGATGAACACACCAAATATTTAATTAGAGGTTAATGGATTCATATAAATTTCAATATTCAATTTATATTTATGATTTACTTTGTATTCTGATTGACATACATATTTAAAGGGTAAAATGTTATTTTTTAAGATTTTGTCTTGAAAACTCAAGAAACTCTCTAATTAAAATTATCCATAAACTTGATAGAAAAATAATAGGAAATTTGAATATGAGTTAAGCCATGCAAAATATGTGTCTAAAAACCCATATCATATTTAAAATTTTAAAAAAGAAGTACCTCAAATTTATAATAAGTACTAAAAATCTATGTAGTATGATATAATGGTGATGGTATGTACTACACTCTTCTGTAAAACAATAAGCCAGGACATGAGTATGTACTCAGAACAGTTCCCAAAAGACAGTGAGAGTAAAAGGCAATATCTGAAAAAGATATTAACACAGGTAAGTGGCAAGGGTTTAGTATTCAGAAATAATACAGGGTTATAAATAAATAAAGTACAGTAAGAAAAATATAAAGGAGCACACCAGATTGATATGGAAAAATCAAATACCATAAAGAACACTAGATATATACCTTAGTTTTTACAATAGCTTAGGAACTTCCTTAAACTTTGAACCTTAAAAATGAAATCATTTTGCTTATTACTGTAGCCAATTTCCATTTGGCAAGCATTGCTTTTTCCCCAAAGGAAACTTCCTGGTATCTTCCTAATCCCTCAGGACTGAGTGTTGTTCACTGCCCAATGCACTATATACATAGCAAATGGCATGGGTGTAAAATCAAAGAAGCAAGAGAAGGCATGAGAGCTTTCATACCCCAAACCATATCTGACATCTGTAAGAGAAGAGTGGGATGGAAGGAGGGGGTAGGAGGACTCTCAGAGTACATAGTACAGTACAAAGAAAGCACTGGCTAGACCAATGGGGACTCCTTTTGTCAAAATCATCTTTGAGTTCTTGAAGCTTTAGAGATGTAAATGAATGTTTACGTGTTACAAAACTAAACATACTCTAAACATACGATTCAACAACTGAGATCCTTGTTATGTACCCAAATGAGTGAAAAACACATCTACACGAATACCTATCCATGAATGTTCACAGCAGCTTTATTCATAATTGCCAAATTGGAAGCGCCAAGATGTCCTTCAGTCAGTAAGTGCATAAATAAACTATGACACATCCACACAATGGACTATTATTCAATACTAAAAAGAAAGGAGTTACCAAGCCATAGAAAATGGAGGATACTTAAATGCATATTACTAAGTAAAAGAAGTCAATTTGATAAGGCTGCATACTGTATGATTCCAACTATATGGCATTCTGGAAAAGGCAAAATTATGGAGGAAGTGACAGATTCAGTGGTTAGGGAGAGTAAAAGGTCAGGGGCTGGGGGGAGGGAGGACCGGATAGGTGAAGCATGGAGGATTTTTAGGGCAGTGCAGTGAAATGATTCATATCGTAGCAAACTATAATGGTAGATACATATTATTATACATAGGTCAAAACCCATAAAATGTACAACACTAAGAGTGAACCCTACTGTAAACGATGGACTTTCAGGTAATAATGATGGGTCAATGTAGTTTCATCAACTGTTAAAAAATGTAGCACTGTGGCAAGGGATGTTGATTGTAGGGGAGGTAAGGAGTATATGGGAAATCTCTGTACCTTCTGCTCAATTTTGCTGTGAACATAAAACGGCTCTAAAAAAAATAAAGACTATTAAAAAGAAGATTAAGAAATACACAGAAGCAGATGAAGTGTTCTTTGGGGTGGAAACCAGGGGTAGAGAACGGTTGTCATTCAGGAAGTCTGGCTGATTGTCCAGTCAGATCCATGCCAAAGAATATTTAGTTTGGTGAAATGATCTTTTTTCAGGATTTGTTCCTCAGATATATAGCCTGATATTTCATCTTATCTCTATCCAGAATTAATGGAATGCTGTAAATCATTTACAACCCTGATATACAGAAACCGGTAAATGGATATTTCACGAAGACCAAAGTGTCGCATTGACTTGAAGAGGGCATTGTCTACCTGTAGGCAAACTATCCCAGAAGTCAGTTTATTCAAACAATTCTTGGTGAGCATGGGATTCAAACAAACAAACAAAAAGTTAGATGGTTTCTATGCTCTTTTTCATAATATGAAACACTGAGTCAAAACTCATGTTTATTGGACAGGACATCCATGTGTTGTCTGGATAGGTGCTGGTAAGGCTTTCTTTAGTGATGTTACATCTTCTATTCTAAGATTGACCTGTCACACTTCTGAATGATACTATGTCATAGTTCGCATGTAACATCAACAATCAATTGACTATAAACTGGTTTTATAAGACTTGATCATTTGATGTAGTCCAGTTCTGATAAATTAGATGTTGAGATTTCATATTTTACTTCTCTAAGTAAGATAGCTCACTCCTGAGAGAACTTTATTACTACTTGCATGCATCACATCTGCTTATTAATTCACCAAATGCTTATGCTGATTGTATATGTGTATGTGTATTTGTATGTATGTGTGTGTATGCGTGTACCTACATGGTTATTAGTAATTCATCAGGATTACTGATGAATGTGTTACGAGGTAGAATCATAAATACAGATGAAGCAAGGTAGTTTTATTTGGTCATTTGTTTTGCTCTACCAAGTATGTTCATTAATTCCACATATTTTTATTGAGCACTTATACAGTGAAAAAACTTTGCTGGGCCCTAGAGAAATAACAGCAAACCAAAACTGATTTGACTCCTCACAGAGAGCACTTCCGGGGAGCTGTTGATCACTTACTGCCATAGAAGGAAACCAAGTGTATATGATGGTTTCCTCTTCTTTTTTAAAAAACAAGCTAATTTTACTCAGACTTTATTAACTATTTTAAATTGATTTTTAAAATTATATAAGTAATTTGTATTGGAGCATCAAGAGCAGGATCCATCTCTTTCAACCTCATTCATTTCAAAGACGAATAATTGTACGTGTTAGCTTAATTGCTGCTTTAATTTGTGTCATAATTTTCATTTGGTTCTTATGGGTGGAGCAAATTAATTAGTATTTGTGTCAAGAAATCTAGCCTGTTCTTTTTCTATTTTATTTGTCAAAACAAAATGGATTGTAGCAATACTCATAACTGGTCTGATATCTGATTTTTCTGCCACTCTTAGGTAACTTAGCCATTGGGTTGCAACACAACTTAATATTTGGTACTTTGTAGAATATAAGATTATATGATAAAATTTTAAAATTCAAAATATTTTGTGAGGATCCTTGATTTGAGGACATCATTCCTTAACCTTACATGAGTTATGTGAGCTTTAACTAAATCCTGACTATGGTTCAAATTATGAACTTGAAATATTGGCAACAGAGTAAAGAATTATTGCAGAATGTACGTCAACTCAAGTCAGCATTTACTGTTCAATGTCTACCAATTGAGACATTGCTAAGCAGTTTTATGCAATAACAAATAATTCGTCAAATGAATTTAGAAAATCTTGTGTTCAACCAAACTATGAATAGATTTGTTTGCTGAACAATTTCCCTGAAATTTTATTTTATCAATGTGCAATTAAAAATTTTTTAAAAGATATTAATCCATAGCTTTTTTCTATTACTATTATTATTATTATTATTTGTTATTATTCCTTTTCTCCATGGTATATAAAACCTATTGACAATGTAATACATTTAATTTATCCTGGCTTATGATTATAAAATTTTCATAATTAAAAATCTGACTACATAATTATGTTTAAATAATGGAAGATACAAGTATAAAGTTTCTTTCTTATTTATTGTTCTTATTGTTTTGGAACCAATCAAGGTAATACTGGACAAAGCACCAAGGAGAGAATCCATGGTGTTTTATATATAATTCAGGACCACGAAAAATATCTAGGCTTCCTAAAGTTTGAGAAAATAAACAAAACAGATATGAATAAATCAGAAAGAGGACAGAAATATAGAAATAAGTAAAGTTAGGGAGGGAATGATTAAAGTCAGTACATGTGGCAAAAACAATGGGAAAGAGGCAAAGGCATAATTAAAAAGTTCTGGATATATATATATATATATATATATATTATATA
>NC_048223.1:4689482-4817838 GCF_002007445.2 Ailuropoda melanoleuca
ACCAGTACTTGATTTTTGTCAAATGCTGAGAGGTGAGTTGTGCAGGTAAGGTTTGTGATCTGATGCAGATAATTTAACTGGACAACTAAATCTTTCTAACCATCCCTCCAGGTTTTACAGTAATAATTGTTGCAGGATATAGAAAGGGCTCCATAAAACTTGAATATCTTTACCATCTCAAAATATATATAAGAGAAATATTTTAAATTATAATAAATTTCAATAAGATGCAGTAGGCAATCATTTCCTGAAAAATGCTACCCTTGTTATGGAATTACTGAAATATTTATAAAGTTGGAAGTTACAGTTATTTGCATATATGAGCACTCTTAATTGCATTTGCATATATGTCATTATAATTATTCAACTTGCATATAAATCGAATGATTGGATTATATTATTTGAATACTTCAGAGGAATTGCAGAATTATGGCAATAATTCTATTTTGCAGGAAAGGACATTTTAACCCGCAAATACATGACTAACTGTTCTCGTAATTTTATTTTATTATGAAATATATCATACACACTAACCTGTGTACATAAGGAACATTTTGTGTTTAAAGAATAATAATGAAATAAACACCCTCAGTGCAGTACACAGATTGGCAAATAAAATGTTACCAGTATCTCTGATGTCCTCAAAGTGGCTCTCTCCAAATGCATCCCTATTCTTCCAAAAAATGCCAATCACTAACTTGTGTTGTTTTACCCATTTTTTTTTTTAAGAGGGAGAGAGAAACAAAGAAGGTGGGTGGGAAAGAGAGAGAGAGGGAATCTTAAGCAGGCTCCACTCCTAGTGCAGAGCCTGACACAGGGCTCGATCTCACCACCTTGACTGAGATCATGAGCTGAGCTGAAATCAAGAGTCAGATACTCAACCAACTGAGCCACTCTGGTGTCCCTGTTTTATCTATTTTAGTCATGAAATAACTACACATAGAGAATACACACATAGAGAAAAGTGAAGAAAATCAAAATGTCAATCTCAATTTATCACAAAGCGAAACTCATGTAACCCCCACCAGGAAAAGAAAATATGATGAGCACCATTAAAGTCCCTCTCGTGGCCCTTCTCAATATTTCACTACCTCCCCCAAAGTTAACTGTATACTGACTTTTATAGTAATTACAGCTATGCATGCATTTCTTTAGAGTTTTATCATCCCAGCAAGCATCTTTTAAGACTTTGGTTTAATTTTGGTGACTTTGAACTTCATATAAGTGAAATCAACAGAATATATGCTCTTTTGGATCTGTACTTTTTTGTTCAATATTATGCTTTTTAAGTTTACCCACGTTATTGTATATAGCTGTAGTTATATATTGCAGTATAGAATACCACTGTAGGATTTCATCACAATTTATCCATTCTAAGTGCACACTTAGAATGTTACAGGTTTTTAGTTATTACTCGGTGACTCAGCCATGGCTATTCTTGTACAAATTACTCAGTGTACATATGTAATAAGTTCATTTGCCTGCATCTAGGCATGAAGTTAAAAGATCATATGGCATATATGCACCAGTACTAGTAGATAGTAGAGATCTGCTTTCTAAACTGGTTGTACAATTTATCACTAAACAGGGAAAAGAGCCATCAGAAGCATATAAGTCTTCCCATCCACATCCTTACCAACTCGGTTTATGATTTAAAATTATTTTAATATATAATAAATCTATGTATCATGTTTTAAATTATAGTTTTCATCTAGTTTTTAATTTTAATTTTTTTATACTGCAGGCTTTTTAAAAGTTTTTATTTAAATCCCAGTCAGTTAACATACAGTAGTAATATTAGTTTCAGGTGTACAATTTAGTGATTTAACACTTAAGACAAATACCATGTGATTTCACTCATATGTGGAATTTAGGAAACAATACATCGGTTTCTTTAGTGAAAAATTTGTCTTATATAAACAAATAATTGCTCAACTGAATTTTTACAAACTAACATATCTATGAAAACTAAAGTTAGATCATGGAACAAATATTACCAACATCCCAGAAGCAGTCTGTACCCCTTCTAGCCATTTCCACTGGCAACCATTATATTGATATCTAACTCCATAGGTTAATTTTGCCTTAAGTCATCAATGTTTCACATCTCCCTACATATACATTCTTATCTGGTAATTTTTTGTAACTTTCCATTCTAACTCTGGCTTGGTTATGAGTGATACTATGGGATGATAGCAAAAATGATTGAAATACAGACTTAAATGGACTTCCCTGATTGGGCTTACCTTTGTTTTTGCTGTCAGCCATTGACATGAAAACCTTCCACAGGTAACCTGATAGAGAAAGAGAAACACACGGAAAAAAAAGGAGTCGCTCAGCATTACCAGATGAAGCCAATTTTTTCACTGATGTCTGGTCTTGTTATTCCCTTTCCTCTACTATTTTTGAATGAATTTTCTTCTTTTTCAAGCTTCTTAAAGTGGATGCTTAGATCCATGTTTTTTAGACACTCTTCTTCACTAATATATGCACGTCAGAGAACACATCTTCCTCTAAATACTGCTGAGGTACATTCCTCAGATGTTGACATATCATAACTTAGTATTAATTCACTCAAAGTGGTTTTTAATTTCCCCTCTTTTTACTTTACTCACAACTATTTAGAAGTGTATTCCTTAATTTCCCATCAGTTAGGTTTTTCTATTTGTCATTTTGTTATTGATTTCTACTTACTTCTACTCCAGTCAAAAAAAAAATACTTTGGATAATTTAGATTTAATGAAATTAAGATAAGGTTTATCTTATGACTCATTATGTGAGACAAAGTTTTTGTTTTGCATTTATTTGAAAGAATCTTGTATTTTGTCATTGTTCAATACAATGTTCTATAAGTTCTAGTAGACTGCTTTATTAAATTGTTTTTCATAAAATCAGTCTATTCCATTTAATTTTTTTTGTTTGTCAATTATTGAGTGAAGTATATGAGTGTTTTTCCTATGATTGTGGATCGTTTTGTTTCGCTTTTCAGTTTAGTACATTGTTTATTTTAAACGTATGTTATTGTATGCATACATATTTAGAACTATTACACAAGTAAACTGACCTTAGTTCATTGACATTAGTACAAATGTCCTTTATGTGTCTCTATTAATTGTTTTTGGCATAGTTACACCAGTTAGCATAGATACACCACTTGTTTTGTCTACATTTTCTACATTTTTGAATCCATTTTGTATCTACTGAACTTTTAAATTTTAATTGGGCATTTACATTTGATGAAATCACAGGCATATGGTGAAACTGCTTATTTTTGAACCCAAGAATTAAGATATGGCCTTCTCTCACTGGTCAATTAAATGAATGGATATTACAGACATTGTTTTCAGGTGGAAGCATGAAATTTCCAGTTAAGATATTATAGAACTGTTTTTTCCCCTAGCACACCAATCATGGAAACTTAGGGTTAGAGCTTCATAATCTGTGAACCTTAGGGGAGGGTGATGCAGAGCAGAATCTCAACCCCAGATGATACCATGGGCATGAAATGAATATTTGCCCTGTTAAATCTCTAAGATTTTGAGTAATTTTTAACCTACTCTATGTTTAGTAATGCAGGGAGTTTTAAATTATGGATTCAATTATAGAACTATTTAAATTTGCTACTTTATATTCACTTACTTATAACACCCAGTGCTCAGTTTTTAAGTTTCATTTTTCATTTTTCTAGGATTTTTCCACATTATTTTTTAAAATTTTTGGCATAAAATTATTTAGAACTTACTCTCATGATCTTTGTGATTGTATTTGTAGTGATTACCCTTTTGTTTCATGATAACCCATTGTTTCACAGTGTTATTGTACTTTCACTTTTTTTCTAGTTAATCATTCTTCCAAGATACTTATCTTAGAATATACGGTCTAGGTTAACTCTTTCTGTGTTTGTGATATACATTATTAATTTCTGCTGTTATATTTAATATTTCCTGCTGTCTACATTTTCTGGGTTTAGATTTCTTCTTGAATAACTTCTTGAAATAACTCACTGATTTTATAGACTTTCTCTCCTTAAGATTTTGTTCATTTATTTGAGAGAGAAAGTGAGTGAGTGAGTGAGTGAGTGAGTGAGTGAGAAAAGAGCACAAGCAGAGGGGAGGGGCAGAGGGAGAAGAAGCAGCAGACTATCCACTGAGCAGGGAGCCCAATGTAGAGCCATAGCCCAGGACACCGGGCTCATGACCTGAGCCAAAGGCAGAAACTTAACTGACTGAGCCACCCAGGCACTCCACCTTTTTCTTTTTCTAATATATGCCTTTATAGTGGTATATTTTCATTGAACATGCTTTTCTCTGTGTCTGGATATAAATATTTTAATTATTCTTCAGTCCAATATGTTTTCTAATTTCAATCTAGATTTCCTTTCTGATGCATATTTCTAGAAGTATGTACCTTAATTTCTAAATTTCTAAATATAAAAGCGTTTTTATTCTCGTTATTGTTTTCTTACTAGATTTTTTCCATGGTCAGGAAACACAATATAAATCATTTAAATCCTTTGAGATTTGGAATCTCCCATGAGAAATCACACCACAAACTGTATTCCTGTGGGATTTTCTGTTTGAATTTGTGTGACTTTTGAGGTCTAAGATACCCTGAATGGAGAATTTGTTTTAAATTGGTTCTGTCTTGCTAGTGTTCCTGTACATCTACAGGAACAGATCTTCTCTGGCCATAAAGTATTCCCAATGAAAACATTTCAAGGAAAATGAGCAGACAACCTAAGAAATTATTTGGAGAAACTATGTACTTTGGGTTAGAAATGGCAGAAAAATAATAAAAGCAGAAATACACCCTCTAAGACATCATGTATTAAAACTCTATTGATATATTTAAAATAATGATCAAATGCTTTTTAAAAAAAAGGATAAAAAAGAGTACAGATAAATGACAGGTCTTTAAAAAAGGATTTTTTAGAATAACCACAGCTGAACAAAATTCAATAAACTGTAATATAGACCTCGATAAGTTTACTCATAATCTAATTCAGAGAGACAAATAAATAGAAAATAAGAGGATAGAAGACATGGAGGATAGGGCAAGGAGTTCTAAAGCACATCTATTTCTAAAGAGAGATAAAATGGAATGTAGAAGTGATAACATAAAGTGATAACATAAAGATAACATAGAAGTGATAACATAATAAAAACAATAATTATTAAATCAAATTGGTGCGAAAAGGCTTAAAATAAAATATTGGACAATACAAATAAGGTGGTTAGAACTTCTCATGCTGATTGGGAGGAAAATAAAGAAGATATGTTAAAGTAGGGTACTATGAAAGGTTTAGGCGGAGGGTATTCAAACAACTAGAAGGCAGAGCAAAGCCAATTTAACACAAAGAGAAGATATGACTAGGTCTCAAGAAGTGACTAACCCTCAAGAAATTTACTCAGTATACAAAAATGTCCCACAATGAAAATCTCAGGATTAGATGGTTTACTAGTGGAGCCCAATGAATGGTCTATAAAATCTTCTTAAACAAATTTAGACAACCCCAATGACACAACTGAGTATAGATCCAAACCCATTAAATCAATTATCAGTAAATCAAACTTGAAATTATTTATTAATTAATATGTTATGATTAACATATTATGTTATGGTTAACATATTAATCATAACAAGTAATCAAGTTTGAGACCTAACTCAAATGTAGAGAAGTATAGATGATGTCAGAAAACCTAACAAGGCAATTCAATTTATTAATTATCTGAAGGTGAAAAGTCATATGACTATCTCAACTGCTAAGGGGAATGTTTTGGATAAAGATTAAAAACTTTGATTGTATTAATTAAGAAAACAAAACACTAATTAGAAATAGAAGAGGGGTGCCTGGGTGGCCCAGCTGGTTAAGCCCTCAACTCTTGATTTCTGCTCAGGTCATGATCTCGGGTTGTAGGTTGGAGCCCAACATTGGGCTCCAGCTTGGTGTGGAGTTTGCTTGGGATTTTCTTTCTTCCTTTCCTTCTGCTCCTTCTCCTTCCCCCCACTTGTGCTTGCTTTGTCTCTCTAACATAAATAAATAACTAAATAACTAACTAGCTAAAAAAATAATAAAATCTTAAAAAAAAACGGAAGAAACTTCCTTAACTTAGTAATGATTGTATGCCAAAATTCTAAAGCATATTTCATAATTATTGGTGAAAATAATATTAATAATAATTATTATTGGTGAAACTTCTGAGGATTGCTTTTTTTTTTTAGGAAAAAAGATTCTATTTATCCTTTTGAGAGAGAGCACAAGCAGGGGGAGGAGCAGAGGGAGAGGGACAAGCAGACTCCGCACTTAGCACTGAGCTTGACATGGGGCTCCATCCCATGACCCTGAGATTGTGACCTGAGCTGAAATCAAGAGTCAGAGGCTCAACCAACTGAGCCACCCAGGAGTACCAACATATTACCTTTTGAAATCAAATTAGAAATGATGTTTATTATTAATCTTACTATTTGAGATAGTTCTGCCATTCTTTGTGGGTAGATTCAAAAAATGAAAAAAATGTAATAATTGTAATTGAAAAAAAACTATCATATTTAAATATAACATAATTATCAATGTGGAGAAAATTAGATGATTTGAGTTCTTACAAGGTTGTCAATTACAAACCTTTCTGTATGTCAGTGACATCTATGTAATAATGTAATAAAACATAAGATACCATACACTAACAAACTTAACAAAATGTTTCAACATGAACTAAGATCACATAAGTACTCTCTGAAATGAAAAAAAAAAGAATTTTGATGACTAATTAAAAGACAAAATAATTTATCTAAATTAAAAGAATAACATTCTTTATTGTTTGATAGGGTATTTTAGAATTGTTAAGATGTGAATTATCTTCAAAATTGTCAGTAAAGTACTTATATTTTTAGTCCATTCACACACTTTGGAATGGCTAGAATAAAGGGAAGAAAGATAATATCAACTGTGTGGAAGAATTCTTGTAAACTCTTAGAAGGTTATAATATATTTACTCTATGACCCAGAAATTTTACTCCTATGTATTTAATTGAGACAATATGTGAACAAGAATGTTTTTATATCCTTTTTCCATAATGGCCCCAAACCTAAACAATCCAAATATTCCTTAAGAGGAAATTAGATAAACAAATGTTTGTGTATTTATATAATAAAAACACTACTATGCTTTAGAAATGAACACACTGTTGAGAAGCGTTATGACACGAATCTCAACAGCTCTATGTGGGCACAAAGTGCTTAGTTCTTCATTTGAAATATTAGGACACACAAAACTAATCAATGTCCTTAGAAATCAGAATAGCAGTTGTCTTTTTGCCTATGGGAAGGACTGGTTGCTTCACAAGTATTGACTGAGAAAGAACACAACTGACTTTTTTTGTATTGATGTAAATATTCTATATTTTGATAGAGGAATATTCATAAGGGCATATGCATTTGTGAATACTCACTGAACTGTACACTGAAGATTTTTCCATTCTACTTTATTTAAATTACACTTTAATTTTAAAAGACATACGTTTAGGGACGCCCGGGTGGCTCAGTCAGTTAAGTGTCCGACTCTTGATCTCAGCTCAGATCTTGATCTCAGCATAGTGAGTTCAAGCCCTGCCTTGGGCTCCACTTGGGCATGGAGCATACTTAAAAAACAAAACAAAACAAAAACATACATTCAAAACATTACAGGAACACACACAAGCAAAGATATACATTAAACAATTTAGAATGGTTTGCTCTAGACATTCAGTAGAAAGGGAATGGAGAAAAGAGAAAATAAATGGAAAGAAGGAAATAAAGAGAAGGTACAGATTAGTAAAACTGATAATGTTATTCTATGAGTATTATTCTGAAACCTAAAATACCTGATGTCCCAAAAAGGAAATGAAAAAAAAATATGTGTTTTGGAAATTATTGTTTCATGGGTATTTTCACATTTCTGCAAAGCCAGGCCTTTCTGATCAAAATCACTGGCAATCTATGTTAAAGGATGATTGAATGACAACCATGCCTTAGAAGCCAGAGATGGTGATTTCCCAGGAGAGATTTACAGATTCGTCACTTCCAGAGCCACTTATTTATATTCCACAGGGTAACGGACAAAGAAGACTGTGGATGACCACAGGTGATGAAAACCTTGGAAAGCAAAATCACAGAAAAGGGGGAACTATTGTAAATAGCTGATCTATCTCTGATCCAGAAACCTCACCCTTTGCTTTCAGGATAAATTACATATAGATAAACTATGTATATATACATATACATAGTTTATCACTTTTTAATAAAAATTTAAGAAGCAGTCATATGTTGACTGACTTTATGCTAAGGTAGAATATTTGTCAGATATTGTCAATGAACACAGTATAGTGTCCAGATAAATATATTCAGCATTGGAAGTATTAGAAAGCAAATTATGTAAGTATTGGGAAATAGCAGAACGACATAAAAAGTGG
This sequence comes from Ailuropoda melanoleuca, assembly GCF_002007445.2. NCBI lineage: Eukaryota > Metazoa > Chordata > Mammalia > Carnivora > Ursidae > Ailuropoda > Ailuropoda melanoleuca. The sequence goes on from NC_048223.1 coordinate 4,697,931, forward strand.
GTGAGTTTTCTCCCTAAACAAAATGTAGCTGTGAACCAGCAGCATCTGCATCATCTGGGAGCTTGTTAAAAATGCAGAATCACAAGATACACTCTGGATACTAAATCCAAATCCATGTTATCTGTATGTACACTAAAGTCTAAGAGGAATAAAATTAGAGAACAAACTAGACTCAAGTGAAAAATATTAAAGTAAAAAATAAGTACAACCAAAAAACTAAGTTGGAGAAAAACTGGGTCCCATGGGTAGCTGGTGGAAAATAAGGGATCTGAGAAAGCAAAGTGCAATTATTACTTTAACAGAAATTCAGATCAAGGATCTTATTAAAAGGTGCCCCGTGAAAGCTGGAGGAGATAACGAGTTGATAATTAAGAGTAACGTGGAATCCTTCTCTTGATGGCTAGAACTACATGGCACCTGAGGGTCTCAGGCACTTCAACTAAAAGATCTGATGAAATACTTCAGGAATTCATATTTTTTAAGTAGACCCAATGATTACCGCTGAGAAAGTGGTGTTAACAGTTTCTTTGAATGAACAGGTATATAAAATTTTATGGTATTTGTAATTAAGAAAAAGCACTTAATACCTGAGATACACTATTGGAGTGCCAGGCAGGATTATAATTAATTGACTTCAGACTTGCTTAGTTTCTGGACTGATGTCTGGAAGATATGGTCTCAATGGAAGTGAACGTGGGTGCTATTTGTCCAAAATAGAGATGCTTTGAATAGCCATAATTAATTTAGTTCTTCTTTCTCATTGAGTGTTCTCCATGATACAAAATATATAGTAATACATTAAGAAATTAAATGCATGATGAAGAATAAAATATTTCAGAAGCTAAGATTTTCTGATTAGGATTTTTTAAAAAAGATTTTTTTTTTTTTTTAACAGAGAGAGACAGCCAGTGAGAGAGGGAACACAAGTAGGGGGAGTGGGAGAAGAAGAAGCAGGCTCCTAGCAGAGAAGCCTGATGTGGGGCTTGATCCCATAACGCCGGGATCACGCCCTGAGCCGAAGGCAGATGCTTAACAACTGCGCCACTCAGGTGCCCCTATTTATTTTTTTTGACAGAGTGAGGGGCAGTGGAGGGAGAGGGTAGAAGCAGATTCCCCGCCAAGCAGCCACGCAGGGAGCTCCATGCGGGGCTCGATCCCAGGACCCTGGGATCATGACCTGAGCCAAAGACAAATGATTAACCAACTGACCCACCCAGGCACCCTTAGCATTTTTAATAATAAAATATTCTATAATAAAAAATAGAAACATAGAAGATGTCATCATTATCATTATAATTAACCCCAGGATGCAGATTTACCAGGAGTGTCCGTGGTGTACACTTGTCTGCCTTCCATGAAATCATAGCTCACCTTAGGATGTGCACTCTTTTCCCCAACAGCTTATCTCCAGCTCTATGAGTTCCCTGCAGCTGCTGTGAAAAACTACCACAACTTTGGTGACTTAACACAACAGAAATTTATCCTCTCACATTTCTGGAGTCCAGAATTCTAACATGAAAGTGTCAGCAAAGCTGCATTCCCTGGAAGCTCCAGGAAAGAATACTTGCCTACCTCTTCCAAATTCGGGTGTCTGTTGGCATTCCTTGGCTTCCTTGGCTTGTGGTCATACTGCTGCACTCTGTCCCCATCTTCACGTGGCCTTCTCTGTGTGTCTTCTCCTTTTCTCCCTTGTAGAAGGACACCAGTCATTGGATTTAAGGTGCATTTACATAATCCAGGATGATCTCATCCTGAGATCCTTAACTTAATTACATTTGCAAAGTCTTTTTTTTTCCCTCCAAAAAAGGTAACACTCACAGGTTCTGGGTATTAGGACATGGACATATTTTGGGGGGCCTCCATTCGACTCATTACACAGCCATGTGTTGCATTCTATACAGGGGTGGGGAAGTGAAGGGAGTTAGAAAAGTTAGGAAACCCTTAAAATAAAATAGAAAATTGCCTTCCTTTTATCTATTAATCTCCAGCATCAGTAAATACACCATGAAGAATGAAACAACGTACCTCCCAAAATATTGTTCCATAATGTACCACTGTTACTTCCAGTTAATTTCTGTCCTTCTAAGCATCCCCCGTACCTATCAGTTACCGATCTTCCAGATTGGCAGGGTTTCTATGATTCATGAGACAGAGGATCAGTACAGTAAGATTTTTTAAAAAATTTACTGTCAAGTATACATCGTGAAAATTGCTCCCAAATTTTTTTTTTAAAGATTTTATTTATTTATTTGACAGAGACAGAGACAGCCAGCGAGAGAGGGAACACAAGTAGGGGGAGTGGGAGAGGAAGAAGCAGGCTCATAGCGGAGGAGCCTGATGCAGGACTCGATCCCACAACGCCAGGATCACACCCTGAGCCGAAGGCAGACGCCTAACCGCTGTGCCACCCAGGCGCCCCGCTCCCAAATTTTTAAGACATTATCTATCATTCTGAGTTTTGTGTTGTGAGTTTTTATCTTTGATACTCTCTTCACTGGTACTTGAGTGGGAAATTAGAAGCCACACCGGAAGCTGTCATCTAGAAGCTACTTTAAATGAGACATTTGAATCAAACTTTCATAACTAAAAAAATAGATTATTTTATTTATTATTAATGCTTTCTTTTATATCATTAGTAATTTAAGATAATGAAAGCATTTTGGTGAATAAAGAAAAGGTAATAATTAACAAAAGAAACAGGAAGAGTTTAAGATACTCTTAAAGGTTAGTTTTTCTGCCTTTTTACAAGTTTACATGTAAATTTAAATTATTCTAGATTTTTTTTCTTTAGTAGATTGTAAATATTCAATAGTGTTCTTATTTCATTAAGCAGTTTTCCTGGAAACCATGAATTATATCTAAATATAAATATATCAGCAATGCAACGGTTCAATTCAATTATCATTAAGCATTTGTCTACCTTCCAGTACAGCCTGTGTAATTTCTTTGCCATGAAGTACAATGCTTAGCAAAGTAAAATAGAACATATTTTCCTTTTCCTTTCTAATTTGGAAATATACATGGCTAATGTCCCTGGCTTTTGAATACATTCATCTTTTTCTAATGCTTTCTCTGGGTCATAAATTTGATTAAGATATATCATACTATCAAAAGAAAGCAGGCATATAGTCATGCAGAATTGAATACTGCCCATCTTTAATGCTTTGATACCATTTTATATCTACATCTTTATTAATATTTTAGACGTATTATATTGAAAATGCAACTGCATATCCCAATATATCAAGTTTATGATCAGCCTAGCTCTATCAAAATGTTTCTATGGTTGATGGTATTAGATATTCATTCTGTATTTTCAAACTGCCTTAGAATGGACTATTAAGTAAATAATATAGTTTTTTAAAATTATTTTTGTGCACATTTAGAGCATAATCTGAAATCGTTCTTTGAGACTTTGCTTATTATAGTGCTCACAGCCGCCATGGGAATGTTTCTGATAGCTATTATGGCATCGTAAAAACACAAAGAGAGTTTGACTCAAAACGCATACAAATGAGTTAAACCATCTGATTTATTTCCATAGAAGGAAAGGGAAAAAGTAGTCAGGTTATAGTGTTTCACTACACTGTGTGACACATTCCAACAAACTCTCAATACAGTGAGTAAATAAATGAAGAAAATGATATTCCTACAAAATGCATGGTTTCAGAGATGCTAAGAGAAGCTTCAAGCACACAAGGAGGTTCCTGAAGACGTGCAGAGGGGGTCATAAATTTTATTCTTATTGTTCCCCATAGCACACATCACCACAGTTTGACATTCCCAGTTCTGCTGCCTCATCACTACTGTGTGGAAAGCCAGGTCTCTCCAGTCATCAGTGAGTCCCTGGGTGCAAGTTAGGTACTTTAAGTTTCTAATATTATGTGATTCAAGAAATGAAACTCGGGTCATGAAAAAGCCAATGCATCTCCAATCAGTCTTTAACTTAATCCCCAAAGAGTCTTTGGTGTTCTGGAAAAGTCTAGCCTAATATTCTTCAAATACCATCGATGGTCTTAACTTTTGCTACGTGTCATAAAGACTTCATTAAAAAAAAAATGCTAATACTGCCCTTGGCATCACCAAGCTTTAAGTAATGAAATGCCTCTAGGAATACACACTTTTCTAGACCAATTTCTCAACCTCTCTTCTGCTTCTCTTTAGTTGTGTCACCTCTTTGTACTTCCAAGTTGTCCATATCACTGTACGAAGTTGACTGGGCTGTGCCTTACACAGGATCACACCATAGATGGGCCTCTGAGAGCCAAAATCAATCTGAGGAGCTTAATATAGCCTTCTGTGAGCCTGGAATCAATGCATATATTTATATATGCCAAAAGGATATCTAAAAGAAATTCTGCCAATAGAAGTGTAATATTTTAAAAGGGTGTGTCTACATTATGAAAACATGCTTACAGTGTTAAACTTTACTTGGGATGTGATTTCATGTCATTAAATAACATCAACTGATTTTTGATAAGTATATAAAATATTGTACACCAGTTATGTATTTTGATATACAGTAGTTCTGATAGAAATATCAGGAAGTAAAGAAAACTTTTTCCTTCCCTCAAGAAGCTGGAGAATGCATCTTAGAAATGGTCTTCTCAGGGCACTAGGGTGGCTCAGTTCGTTAAGCCTCCAACTCTTGGTTTTGGCTCCAGTTGTGATCTTAAGGGTTGTGGGATCAAGCCCTGCATCGGGCTCCCTGCTCTGTTGGGAGTCTGCTTGAGATTCTCTTCCTCTGTCCCTCCCCCCACATGTGCTCACTCTCTCTCTCCCTCTCTCAAATAAATAAATAAATCTTTAAAAAAAAGAAATGGTCTCATCTTCTAGTTTCAATGGGATTGGCTTAAAATGTCATCAAGTTTCCTGTTTGACAGTTAATTTAATTATTACATTTAAAAGAAAAGGCACATGCAGGCTGATCCATTTTAATTTGAGTAAGGAAATTGTTGGAAGAGGAACACCTTAAAATCTGGGATGCCTGGCTGGTTCAGTTGTTAGAGCATGTGACTCTAAATCTCATGGTGGTAAGCTTGAGCCCCACGTTGGGTATAGAGATTTCTTACAAATAAAATCTTAAAAAGAAAAAAAAAATCTCCGTGGCTTAACAACCACAGTTTGATGTGATGGATGGTAGCCTGTGCTCCATAGTGGTCTGGGCCCTTGGTCTTTCCATCTTGAGTTCTTTGCCTCTTCTCATTGTAACGCAAGCTGAAAGTTTTATTAATGTCCTTTATACCCCTCCTGTTTTTATTTCCTCATTTATTTGGTATTTTCCTCTTATAAAAATTCTTATTTTTAATTTGAAATTATATTTTATATAACACATTATTCAAAAATTTTAGTGTAGTGACCTTACAAATCTCATTGTTTTTTATCATTTTTAGTATTTTTTGTTTTTATCATTTTTAGTATTATATAAAAAATTATTTTCTAGATTCTACTTTCCACAAAATCAAAAACATTTTAAAGTCATGTTTAATTTAATTTTGAATAAGCTATACACCCAAATGGTCAAGAACAAAAGAATACATCAAGAGTACATAGCCAAGGGGTACCTGGGTGGCTCAGTCATTAAGCGTCTGCCTTCGGCTCAGGGCGTGATCCTGGCATTATGGGATCGAGCCCCACATTAGGCTCCTCTGCTGGGAGCCTGCTTCTTCCTCTCCCACTCCCCCTGCTTGTGTTCCCTTTCTCGCTGGCTGTCTGTCTCTCTCTCTCTCAAATAAACAAATAAAATCTTAAAAAAAAAAAAAGAGAACATAGCCAAAAAAAATACTTCTCATCTCTGTCTCTTATTTACCCATTTATAACTTCAACCATTTGCTGGAGACACAAAAATCACCATTATTTTCTTATCTACATTTCCTCTTTCTTTAAGCACAAGCAAGCAAATATGAATATAGATCCATATTCCCCAATTCACACACAGTATTATATACTATATACACTATATTATTTTGTTTTTTACTATCCATATATCAGAAGTCTTTCCATAGCAATACATAGAGATCTGCCTCCTTCCTTTGACAGCTGTGCAGTATCCCATTAAAGGATGTATGTACCTTCATTTTATGCAAGTAGTTCTCAATTGATGGGTATTTAGGATACTTTTAATCTTTTGTTATTATACGCAGTTCTGTTATGTCTTTCCTCTAGCATGCAATTTTATTTTCAGGATACTGGGTTTATGGTTGTATGCATCTTTATTTTGATAGACAATACCAAATTCTCTGTGGAAGGTTTAAATCAATTTACACTTCCTCTAGTAATGTGAGAGTTCCTATTTCCTATCGACCTCATGAACAAAGGGTGTTATTAAACTTTCCAAATTTGGTCAATCATCAAGTGGAAAATAGTATCTCAGTACGATTCCCTCATTACAAATAGAGTGGCCTACCTTCTCATATGTGTTTGAGCCATTTGTATTTTTTGAGATTTATGCAAGTACATCCTTTGGCCATTTTTCTATTGTGTTATTGGTCTTTTCCATACTAATTATTATGGACTGAATGTTGGTATCCTTTCAAAATTCTATATTGGAGCCATAATCCCCAATATGAGGTATTTGGAGATAGGACTTTGGGAGGTAATTCAAATTAGATAAGATCATGAGGGTGGGACTCTCATGATGAGATTTGTGCCTTTATAAGAGAGACAGGAGAGAGCTTGCTCCCTTCATGGCCATGCACCAGTGAAAGGCCATATGAGCACACAAGGAAAGCAGCAATCTGCAAGCCAGGAAGGTAACTCTCACCAAAACTGATCTTGGACTTTTCAGCCTCCAAACCTGTGATAAGATAAATTTCTGTTGGTTAAGCTACCAGTCTATATTGTGTTATGGTACCCCAGCTGACTAATACAGATTTTGGTACTGAGAAGTGAGATGCTGTTGTAATACCTAAAAATTTGGAAGCAATTTTAGAACTGAGTGCCGGAAGAGGCCGGAAGAGAGGCATGCTAGAAATATAGAGATTAAAGCCAATTCTGATAAGGTCTCTATAAGAAAGCTTCCATCTTCTTAGAGAATACACAAATAATCATGAACAAAATGTTGGTAGAAATATAGATGCTAAAGGCCATTCTAATGAGGTCTCAGATGGAAACGAGGAACATATCATTGAAAGCTAGAGGAAAGGCAATCTTTGTTATGAAGTGCCAAAAAACTTGGCTAAATTGTATTCATGTTCTCGTGCTTTGTGGAAGGTAAAACTAGTAAGTGCCAAAATTGGATATTTAGCTAAGGAGATTTCTTTTCTTTCTTTTTTTTTTTTTAAAGATTTTATTTTTTTATTTATGTGACAGAGAGACAGCCAGCGAGAGAGGGAACACAGCAGGGGAGTGGGAGAGGAAGAAGCAGGCTCCCAGCGGAGAAGCCCAATGTGGGACTCGATCCAAGAACGCCGGGATCACGCCCTGAGCCGAAGGCAGACGCTCAACCACTGTGCCACCCAGGCACCCCTAGCTAAGGAGAATTCTAAACAGAGTGTTGAGAGAGTAGCTTGGGTCCTCCTATTTATGGTAAAATGTAGGAAGAGAACAATGAATTGAAGAAGGAATTGTTAAGCAAAAAGAAATAGAACTTAAAGAATTGGAAAGTTCTCAGTTTGTTTACATTACAAAAAATAAGAAAGCATATTCAGAAGAAAGCAAAAAAGGTGTGGCTAAGCCATAGAATGAGAAAGAGATTATGGGTTTACACAAGCAGAAATACTGCCAGTTTGAAGTGAAGGAGATGGAGACAGGATGAAATGAAGGAAGGATGTTGGACTTCTTAGATCCTACAGGAGCTGATCTTATTTAATGGCAAATATGTGGTATTCTTAAAGAAGGGAAGAAAGATCCCAAAGGTGACTCAAAGATCACCAGGGCTTCCTTTTCACTTTCAAAGGGTGGGCCAGCATTGCCTCAGGTTTCAACAGGCTAGAAGGGTGGCTGCCTAGAGCCTTGGTGGCAGGCTCCCTCCCAGTAGAGCAATAGAGGCAGGACCATTCACCCACTAGACCCAGAGGCAGAGCATAAAACAAAAGAGGATTATTTGTGAATGCCCAGATCTAATGTGATTTGCCTTGCTAGGTTCTGGACTTGCTTGGAATCCACCAACCCTTCCTTCTCTCCTGTTTCTTCCTTTTGAAATGAGAATGCCTGTCATATGCTTTTCCCACCATTGTATTTGGGCAGCATGTAACCTGTCTGCTTTCACAGGTTTTCAGCTGGAAAGCAATTGTGCCTTAAAATGAATCACACACCTCGAGTCTGATTTAGATGATATTTAGATGAGACTTTGAACTTTAGATTCTAGAGTTGATAATATAATGAGTTAAGACTTGTAGGGGGAGGAACTGTGGGGATGGATTGAATGTATTTTGCATATGAGAAGGAAATGAATTTGGGGGAGTGAGTGCAGAATGTTAGTCAGGGGCAGCCCAAGCTAACTAATGCATTGCTCTTCAGCAGTTCTTTGTACATCAAGGAGATTAGTCCTTTGTCTGTAATAGATTATAAACACATAATTTTCTTTTTGTTTTCTCATGATGACTTCTTTGAATTTAATTTTTGCAGGTATGAAGTGTTGATGCTTATTATACAACTGAGTATGTAAGTCTTTCTTAAGAGGCTTTGGATTTTGTATCATAGACAAGTCTTCCCCATTCAAAACTTATAAAGAAATTCATCTATTTACCCAATTTTTTATTAAATGATATATTAAATATACATTTTTACCTATTTAAAATTTATCTTGGTATAAGTTATAAGGTATATATCTAAATTTACTTATATTTTTTTAGATGCTGATCCCTTGCCTCATCATTTCATAGTCTATTTTGTGCCTACTTGTTTGAGATGCTATCTTTAACACTTAATAATTTACATTTGCATTTGTTTCCATTTATGGATCTTTTATTCCATCTGCTCAATATGTTTATTCATGTGCTAGACCATACTGATCAATTGTTAGTTTCATAATTGCTTAGAACTTAGCAATTGTAATCCCTATTCAGATTTCTTCTTTTTCTAAGTTCTCCTTGCGATTATATTTTTGTAAAGATTTTATTTATTTTATTTATTTATTTGACAGACAGAGGGAGAGAGAGAGAGAGAGAGCACAAGCAGGGGGAGGTGGAGAAAGAGAAGGAGGACCCTGGCTGAGCAGGGAGCCCGATGTGGGGCTTGATTCCAGGACCCCAGGAACATGACCTGAGCCTAACCCACTAAACCACTCAGGCACCCCTCTCCTTGCTGTTCTTGATTGCTGATTTTCCATAAATCCTTTCAAAAAATGATATAGTTAAATAAAATCAGCATTATATCAAAATTTCTTAAACTGTACAAAATTTTAGAGAAAGTTAGCATCTTTATGATAGGAGTTTTCTTATTTAGGTACAAGGTAGATCTGTTCATTTGCTCAAAAGTTCTTTGAAGACTGTTTTAAAAAATAGAAATTGATGCCAATCAGCTTTCCAGTTTGTATCTTTGGAAAACCACCAGACAATATAGTAACTTCATACTGATAATATAACAATTAAATTATAATCACCATCAGTTAATGAATTTGAAAATGTCTAAGTAGTATATATTTTCATATTTCTAGCTTTCTGATTTGATTTTGAAGCTATGTATGGAATCTGAGTAAATTTCTAAAGCTGTGTTTCTATGTGTGTTTCTATGTGTATCTGAGTGTGAGTGAGATGAAATTCCTTTCTTTGGTCAATTGACTTGATCTGGATCGTTGATGTAACTCTTGTCACACAGGATACAAATATTAACTACCAAAGTATAATTACTACTTCCTGTGGGTTGTATAAATATCTATTAGAGATACATCTTGTACTTTTCAAGGTAATCTTGATTTTAAAATATTTTTTCACTGAACAGGTTTTCAAACACGTACTTAGATATGCTATACAACAGTACAGTCATTCCATTTTTAAATCCTGCAGGAAAACTAAAACTGGTTCTAACACCATGGATGATAACTAATGAGGTTCTTTAAGTACTTTTGTTTAACAGAAAACATCAATGTGCTCAAATTACAAATCCAATATTGTCAGCATAAGAAACTCTGCTTTATTCTACTGATGTTTGCAGGTTTTGCTTTCTCAGTCCACTCCTTCAGCAATGTTTGAGGGGCTTCCTACTGCATATTGTCATTACTTTTCCTTAGAAAAAGAGAAAGAAAATCTGTTTTTTTTTTCCCAGTTTGGAATATTGTTTTATGAAAATAAATTGGTGATAATTTTACATCAATGGCCAAGATTTGGCTACAAAATTATTTTAATTCTTTACTAAAATACTAGGAGAATGAAAAATGGCATATAATGACTGGCAGTTGGTGCCAGTCCTCTGTTTAATCCACATTCTCTAATTGAAGATAAGCAGGTTAAAGTTTCTCCCTTATGGTCATGGAGGGATTCTGTTAGAAGGTATATACCTCTGGATCACATAGAACTTTTTCATTTCAGATTTCATTTATTTTTGTGCAGTTTAACATTCCTTGTTTTAATTTTCTTTACTTTTTGTGAAATTTGAAAATGACACTTATGGGCATTTGCTGTACTATGTAAGTCTTGTCTCTAACTCTCCCCCAAAACAAAACAAAATACCACCTGGAAGTTAATACAGAACACTGCTCTGTAAACTGCTGTTTCTCATGGAATAATCATGGGAGAAAAACCTGCATGTCCACAGAAGTATAACATGGAAGGAAGGAGGATGCTGTTGGACAAGGAAGGACTGACTATTAGGTATAGATGGCTCCCAGGAACTTCCTTGGGGACATAATACAGCCAAATCAAGGTCCAGTACCAGCAATTATCACAACATTCATCACCAACCACTTCTATCATGAGTGGGACCTTGAGGACATCCTTCCCTGGGATTACAGGTGAGAAAAATGAGGAGGGTGAGATATCAAATACCATCTTTACCTTTTCATTTCAATGTCATGCTCACTTTTCACCGTCTAAATCCTCCATAAGTTTATTATATTGCTTCTGTCACCTAACGTGTCCTCCCTCTTACCTTTCCCTTTTTTAAAATTCCTTGTATTAAGTGGCATTAATTGGACTATATGAATGGATTAGGGAGTCTATTTTTTTTTTTTAATCGTGATCTTCTTTTTTGCAGTGATTTACCACAGTCATGTATTTGCTAACTGAAAAGCCACAGAGGCAGGAAATTTTTTAGTTGCTTTCTACCATCTACTTTCCCATCTTAGTTTCTGGACCCTCAATATAATCCCCCTCTCAGATCATTCCATCACTTGTGCCATCTTTCAAGCTTTCCTTTTCACTTTCCACAATGAAACTTAAAGCAATCAGAGACCTGAGATTGCAAAGCAATCACTAGGTTGAAACTAAAGTAAAGACAAGGAGAAATGAACTTGAAAACTGTCTTGCCTGGGAAAGACAATTGATGATGCCATACAAACTGGTAAGAATAATTTAGCTAAGATTTTTAACAGATACAAATGGTTTTATGTGGGCTAACTTGAAAATATAAAACACTAAGGAACTGCAAATGCAAGGGAATCCACTGCCTCTTATAGGTTCTTTGACAAAGACCTTACTAAATTACTCATCAAAAGGACTGGAGTAGGGAGAGACTAGAGAAAATTTCCCAGGAGTGCAGAATTGGGTCAGGGGAACAGCAGCCACTCTGGGAAAGCACAAAAAATCTCATCTGGATCTCTCTCCCCTATCTCTTGCACTACACAAAATACTTAAACGTCTGGAGAAAGGGCAGAAAACTCAATCACTGCCAGGATACAGGTGAGGATAAATTGCTAATGGGAGAGGAAAATAGAAAAAAAAAAGTTTCTCTGTGGGAGTTTCAGTAAAATATCTTTGACTATTATACAGTCCCTAGCATGAGAGGTGGTTACAAGGTCTCTGAGAAGGCTCCTGTGAGAGCCAGCAACACAGCACCTTCTTAAGATGGAGCAGAATACAAATCAGAGATAAGACCCTTTCCCTGCCCTCTGCCCTACACCAGCAGGTAGCAAGTCTTGAGAAACTAGCAACAGCAGTTTACTCCTGGTGCCAGGCAAGACTTGGAGCAAGAACCTCTCTGAGGTGTAAGGACAAAGACGACACCAAAACTGAGGGTGAAGCAGGCTTTGAGGAAAACCTCTCCAGCAAACTAGCTCACACACTAATGCTAGAGGAATTTAGAAATATATTGTCCAAGGAAATGAAATATAGCAACAACAAAACCCAACCCATATTGATTCCTAACAAGATTGACTCAACCCCTCACATTAAAACCAAGCGAAAGAAGAGATGTGCCAGTTCCAGTATAAATAATATTTACCTCAGTCTTTACTATACCGCACAACATGTCTAGGTTTTAATGGAGAATTATGAGATGAAGAAAAAAAAATCACTGTCATTGGATAAAATAATCTATAGAATGAGATTCAGAAATAATATAGGGATTCTAACTATCAAATAGGGAATTTATTTATTTGTTTGTTTATTTGAGAGAAAAAGAGTACAAGTGAGGCTGAGGGAAAGGGAGAAGCAGGCTCCCTGCTGAGCAGGGAGTCCGGCCAGACCCAGGGCTTGATCCCAGGACCCTGGGATCATAATGTGAGCTGAAGGCAGATGCTTAACTAACTGAGTCACCCAGGAGCCCCTCAAATAGGGAATTTAAAAACTAATTATAATTAATATGTTAAAGGGACAGAGGAAAAGGTCAACACCATCCAGAAAAACATGAGTAATTTCAGCTGACAAATATAAATTCTTAAGAAAGAATTAGATTAAAATGCTAAAAATAAAGAAAACATAGTAACAGATAAAGAAGGCTGTCAGTGGTCTCCTAAGTACACCTGATAAAACCAAAGAGTCAGTGTTCTTAAAGATAAATCAATAGAAATTATGTAAACTGAAAGAGAAACAAACAAACAAAAACTTTAAAACAAAACCAAAAATACTGCATCCAGGAGCTGTGGAAAAATATCAAACAATCATATACATATTTCAAATGCAAGGAGGGAGAGATAATGATAGAAAAAAATTTAAGGAAATAATGGTTGAGAATTTTCTAAAGTTAATATAAGAGAACAAATTGAAGATCCAAGAAGTTTAGAGAACATCAAACAGGATAAATGCAAACCACAACAAATACACACACAAACACACACACACGCAAACATAGAGGTACATAATGTCCAAGCTGCTAAAAAACAAACATTGAACAAACTTTTTGAAGACAACTAGAAAAAAAGATACACAACATGAGGAACGAGTTAAGAATTGCACACAGAAGACTTCTCAGCAGAAACTATGCAAATCAGAAGACAACAGAGTGACAGAAGACAATGGAGTATATATCAGAAAGGGTGAATTTTACTGTGTGTAAATGCACTTCAAAAAAAAGTGACACCTGCAATACAATAATTTTCAATGTCTTAATCAAATTAGTAGTATTTTATCAATATTTATCAGAATATAATAAATAGTTTCTACTTAAGGCAAAATAAAAGCATAAAAACATTGAAAGGAATAGGAAGATTTATAAAATGGAAAGCATCCTTGCTCTATGCTAATGTAATGCATATTTTATTTTTTTCTTTTCACTTACCTGAAAATTTAAAAAAAGAGTCAATAAAAATTAGCACATTACAAAAAAATGAGCACATTGCAATTATAAATATGTTATTCTAGCACTTTAACATGGTTCATATAGGCTTGTGAAAAAATGCCTTTCATTTAATCAGTTATTCTGTCTTGAAATACAATTATCATGTCAAATTTGTTTTATTCCACTATTATTTTCAACAAGTCATCCTTAAAATATCTTGATATTGCATTCATGTTTAGACTTTCAAAGTAAGAATATTTTGAAACTGATATCACCTCTTATGTTTTTAACTGACTGAGCCACCCAGGTGCTCTCCCCCCACCGCCCCCACTTTTTTAAAGCTTTATTTTTATTTATTTATTTATTTATTTATTTACTTATTTATTTATTTATGAGAGACAGAGAGAGGGGGAGAAAGGGTGAGAGAGAGAGAAAACCTCTTATGTTTTTAAAGATATTTTCTTAGACTTTGTAATGCAACTTGTAGATAAGCTTCAGATCTATACAAAGACAATTAGGATTCTATAGAAAATAACTCTGGCTAAGTTAAAGAGAAAAGAAATTTATTGAAAGTAGGTTACTTAATTCACAAAACTGAAGGAAATCTTGGAGAATGAGAACGAAACAGGTAGGATTCAAGCAGGAACTGCACGCAGGGGTATGGCAAGAAATAGATTAATTAGGATGTCATTGCTTCCCTCACTGTACCATTAACACTAGACACTAAACCTTGAGATTGCTGCCAATAAGCAATGGATGCTTTCATCACTGGATTTATTTACAAAGGGTTCTGATTTTCTCTGTGCCTCCTCCTCGAAATTCAGTGTCCTCAACAAAAGCATTTCATTAGGTTATATGCCTTCAACTAATATTCTAAAGTCTTTCTGTCTTCAGTTGATCTTTGGTCCAACTGCCAGACCCTAAGTCATCTCTCTTAAGTAAAACCATTGCGAGTGTCCTCTATAAACACTTTATTAATTCTGAACTTTCTCCTGAATAGAGTACAAACCTTTTGCATTGCATTCAAGGATCTCCATGACCTGGACAGTGCCTACATCTTTTCTACTGAGTGCTCCCTCATATCTCATCTGCAGTTATACTAAATTCCTTGCAGTTCTTATAATATGCCTTGAACTTTCACATCTGTGTATTTTTACTCATGCCTTGTTTTCCACATAAAATGTCATTCTTTGAATCTCCAACTCCACCAGTTGCATTCATCCCAATTCAAATGCCAACTCAAAATGCAGCTGGAATTTCCTTCAATCCACTCCCAGGAAAATGAATCACCATTTCTTTTTGGTAATCTCTGTATCTTGTATACATTACTATTATTGCACATTTCACAGTGTTTTAATTACCTATTTACATATCATTCTTGGCTGACCATGAATTCCATAAAAGCAAGTTCTTTGTTTTATTCAAATTTGCATTCTTTGCACCCAATAAACTATGTGTCACATAATAATGCTTGCAAGAAGACCCTGTTCTAATTTAAAAGTAGAATAGGAGAGAAAATCATATATGCACAAATAACCTTAGTTCTGATTGGAAAATGTTTACACTATTATAGAGGTACAGATAAAACTTTGTGGGATTTCAGAGGCAGAGGAGATTATTTCTGGCTTAGAAAATAAATCTTTAAACAGATGTTCAAACTAGTACACACATCAAGTGTATGCTGAGATATTTCCAAAGAAGATGTATAAAAAACACAAAGTTATAGTTGTCTGTAATGGAATTAGCTAAATAAAATATATCTAGAAGCAGGATAAAATCACTCACTATACTTCATAAAAGTGAAAACAAGAAATACGTGGAGTCAAAGTAAATGAATAGTGATTTAGAATCAAGGAAAGGTTGATTTTGAGAAAGCAATGAGGCAATTGGAAGGTGATGATGGCATAAACATCTCTAGAGTAAGTCAATGATTTGATAGAACTGAAGGCACATGTTGTGATCAAGAATAAATTCCACTAGGAGCAGCTGGTGGCTCAATTGGTTAAGTGATCAACTCTAGGTTTCAGCTCCAGTCATGGTCTCAGGGTGGTGGGATAGAGAGCTGGCTCGCGCTGGGTGAGGGGCATACTTAAGATTCTCTCTCTCTGCCCCTCCCCCACTATCTCTCTTAGAAAAAATAAATTTCACTAGATTCACTACGTAAATTCAATCTCCTTTTGTTTTAAAGACTGAAATCTTTTCTGATCAAGTGAAATTGCACAGATATTTAACTATCAGTTCCCCAGTTACATTACTTCGATAATGAACTGGTTATTAAGCAAACTAAACATTTCTCCTTGAGCTGGTGCCCTGTCAGCTTCTGACAATACAGGCTATAAGAGGAGGGAGAGGGCAATGGACTCTTTCCTGTTGAGTCATTGTTCCTGTTAGCATCTCACCTATAACAAGAAGAGACAATTACAGTTTTCCACTCTCTGCACCAGTGTCTACACACTCCTCAATGGTGATGCAGTGCAGCAAGCCCTCCTACGGGCTCCCAGAGTTAAAGAATCCAAATTGCTTTTCCTCTTGTCCCGTAGCTCAAGCATGGGTACTTTCTACAGTCATGGTGTGCACGTGTTATTTATTTTTCCACCCTGTCCTTTTAACCTTCCAAGATTTCTTTATCTAAATCCTTCCATTAAATTCTTTCTGTTCAAATAACTGGTATGGCTCCTGTTTTCCTAAATGGCTCTTAACTGCCATAACCCTTAACTAAAGATCTTTTGTATCTCGGCTTAATCAATACACTTGAAGAAAGGGTTGATTGAGGGATTTCATTACATAAAATGAGACACAGTCATTTAGCAATTGGTAGAAGAACTTTGCCAAGACGCAGAAATTAACAGTTCTTTACGGGAATTAAATGAAATCTTTAGGGTCACACTCCATGACTTTTTAGTCAGTTCTTGTCATTTTTTTCAAAGTTTCTAATACCATGTTATTATTGACCATTTTTAGTATTATCAATAACAATCCAGTAAGTAATATTGCCAGTGATTTCACAATTATCATTAGTGTTAAGTAGAAGATAAATGATATTTGGTCCAAGATATTTGAAAAATAATTTCTTTCTAAAGCGAATAGTTGGTCTGGATCTCCATAAAGTGCAATTAAACCTCTAAATCCAACGAACAATGTAAGTCTGAATTTGTTTCCCTCTTTCAGAGATTAAGTAGATAATTATTTGTTCAATTTCTATTTAACATGTAGTTTATAATCTTGAAAGATTTAGTCCACTGGTTTCAAATAATCTTGGGAAATGTCTGATAAAAAGGTTAATATTATGATACAGTCATGTTAAATACAAACACATAGACAAAAGCTGGTAAGTGATATAATAGAATTAGTGTTAGAGTGGTGTGATTAGGTGTGATTTTTGTCCCTAGGTGACCTAAACATGAACCTGGGCAGAGTGTCCCACTAAATTTATCTAAAATATTAAGCCCTTTCCCTTTTCTGGGACTTTGGCCTAGAGAGGAGAAATCAAAATATCTGTTTTCCTACTTTCAAATAGAATATATTTCCCATTACCTGTAAGAGCCAAATTAGCTTATAAAAAAGAAGATCTAAATTTATAGATATTTCAGGGGTTTGCTTTTGTTTTTGTTTTGTTTTTTGAGGGTTTGTTTCTTTGTGGGTTTTTTTTTTTAAGTATTTCTTAATATTAATGTACTGCTATGGAACACTTTCCATTTTCATCTAACCTTGGTCTTATGAGTCTTGTTCTGGGCCCTATAATGCCCGAATAGACATAAAAAGGATGAATGGCAGGTGTGAAAATGATAGTGCATTTTTTTCCTTCTTTAAGGATGCTCCTATGATCTGGAGTTATAGGGACAGTTGGAGCTTTTTGCATATTGCGGTCAACCATGCTGTCCTGAGAGCAGTGTCTGAATAAGCATCATTGATGTTACATTTATTAATTGCATCTCATTTAAAATGCAAGCGATAGACACAGCAAACTGTCCAATAAAATTCATGCTCTCCCATCTTAATCATGGAGTTATGACTGGCAAGAAGCTGAGTAATCTGCAACTACATATCCCAGCCTCCTTGGCATCTGAGTGTGGCTACATGACTAGATCTTGCCAAGAGAAATATATATATATATGTATATGGAGAGATATAATATATATATCTATATATATCTATATATAGATATATATGGAGAGAGAGGGAGAAAGAGAGAGAGGTTATATATAGTTATATATGTAGTTATATATAGTTATATATATCGTTATATAGATATATAGTTATATATATTGTTATATATACATATATATACATACATAAATAACATCCTGGCCAAAGTAATTAAAAAGAGGAAGTGCAGTTTCCATCTTTTTCTTTCTGCAAGATTGTTGCAAAGGAGCACAACAACCTTGAAAATGTTGTTTTGAACATGGCAGAGCCACAAGATGGAAGGAACCCAGGAGCCAGAGACACCTACTGCTTGAGAAGGGGAGCCTGCCAGTCAGGAACATCTGTTTTGGGCCCTACAAAAATAAAAAAAATTAACTCTGGTTATTCCTGAGACATTACATGTTTTAGACCTGCATTTGTTTGTTAAAGTGGTTAGAGTTATATACTCAAGTATTGAACTTGTACCCTTACTTCATAATGGTGCTTTGGGCAGATTTTATATAATTTCATCTTTAAAATCTATCATCATTATTTATATACCTTCAGGCACTTTGAAAATAGGAAGTTTAGAGAGGCCATGAGGGGAACTATGAGGTTTTTGTTACATTCATTTGGACCAAGTTGAAGTGCAAGTCCACAGTCCCACTGTCACATTTCTGAAACACAAAAATCTTTGAAAACCATTATTTTGTTTTGCTTTGTTATTTTTTTGTAACTCCTTTGGTGGAAAAAAGGAGTTGCACTTGACCTGCACTCAGTTAGTATCTGACCTGCACTCATGTGAAGCTATGTACAGTGAATATTCATGAATTTTGCTACAGTAAATGTGTCTGGGTGTAGGGTGCATTCCCAACCATGCTAGGAGCGTTATGTAATAAAGGATATTTGTGCCTTATTCCTTTCAATCATTCTGAAACATTCTGAATTCTGAAACAATTCTAAACCCAGATACTTCAGATGAGAGCTTGTGGACCTTTATTTTCTAGCTGCTTTTAGAACGGCATGTGCCCCAACACAAAAATAATGAATGAATGATAGAGAGATAGACAGATAGATAGAAGACAGATGATAGATAGACAGATAGATAAATATGATTAAACATTATTTCATAGGCTGGTGCAGCCAAAGGCCAATAAATTTCCCTTCTGTTCCTTATACTTGCTTTATAACACTTAGCGTTAAGCAAAATATTCTATCTTCTGAAATGATTTCTTCGGGTGCCTGGGTAGCTCAGTCGGTTAAGTGTCTGCCTTCAGCTCGGGTCATGATCCCAGGGTCCTGGGACTGAGCCCTGCGTCGGGCTCCCTGCTCAGCGGGGACCCTGCTTCTCCCTCTCCCCCCTCTGCTTCCCCTGCTTGTGTACTCTCTCTCTGTCTCTTTGTCAAATAAATAAATAAAATCGTTTTTTAAAAAAGAAATTATTTCTTTAAGGTAAGAGGCTCTATTTCCTGTTTGAAGATTTATGACAAGTTAATTTAGAAGGCAGGTTTTCAGCTTTTCTTAGAAATTTCTGCCATTATTCCAACACTTCTAGCTTTACTAGTGAAGTGATGATTGCTTGAAACTTCTTTTTAACCTGGCAAAGGTGTGGTAATATTTTCAATAGATTATCTCCAGCTCTGTTGCCCAGTAATTAGGGAGCAATTTTAATGTGAACTGGAACTTTAAGACAAGAGTTTCAGTGTCATTATCTTTAAAACAAGGGATCTGAGGCTTTCTTTGAATATTTCCCAGATACATGAACCCTTCATAATCCCATATATAATACTCTCTCCTATTTATTTTAAATTTGAATTGGAGCCCAAGTTTGCAGGTTTGTCTACAACTTGACATTTATTATAAATTAAATATTATTCCCTAAATAAAGGTAGGCTTATTGCATTAAATTGGGTCTCTATTTTTTGTTTGGTTCTCACAGATGTTCTTAAGAATAATTATAGCTGCCATTTTTTCTGTCACACATGAGGTATAATTCCAAGATGAATAGCTGCGTGTAACAGAACCGCCACCATTTGTTTGAGAAGAGAATAAATACATATCATATATATTTAGTATATGATGACTTGTGATAACATAATCCACTCTTGAAAATCTTACTCAAGCTCTCTTTTTTATCTGAACTTCTAACTTCCTAGATGGCCTTAATGAAGTCAAATTTCAGGCTATTTTCCACTTGAGCTCGAATAGTTCATTGAGTTTCTCTGAATAAACAATCGATTCCTCCAAGTTCGTTTCCTTTATACATGACTACCCAGATGACTTCAGCCTGTCTTGAGATCTCATTTGAAAAAGGTTGTGAAGTATGCTCAATCTTAACAAAAATAATGGTCTTAATTACCCAGCTCCTGAGTTATTTAGAACTGGCAGCTGATCCATAAAGTAGTATTCAATTAAATTTGATATTTATCCAGGAGAGTATTCTAGTATATTGTAGCTAAATGTTATTCAAACGAAAACTCCTAAGAAACATTCAACTAGCATTAGTATAATCACAGTTTAAATGTCTACTGATTCTTCTTGAATTGTGTATCTGTAGCAATTAAGCAAAGTCAAGGCTGGCAAAGAAAGTGTCTAAGGGAAACATCAATTATATTTTGTGTACTTAGTAATTATATAATGGTCAAAGATGTTAAACACAAAACGGGCCATAGATAAAGTTAATTTATCTTTCAAGTTGTTGAAAACACATTTTGGAACTAACTATAAGAACGCTGAACAGGTATCTCTCTGGTTTACTCTGTGCTCTTCGGTCCCGTCTTGCCTTCACTAGAGTAGAAGGGAGGGTGTCTTTATAACACAAGATAAGTTTAAGTGGATATTCCCTACACTTGTCTTGAGCATCTTGGAAGCAGCAGATTACTTTTGATTTATAGGAAAAAACACATTCTAAAACTGTAAGGATGTATGACTTCCTATATTATAGTAGGCAAATACAAAGTAGTCTACAGACACATGGGCAAGCTGATTTGAGCAACATAAATTTTTTGTTCAACTTTAACTGACATAAAAGAATTATTCTTGTCGAAAAATATACACCCTATCCTAAGATTGTAGCTATTTAGAAATATGAGTATATTCATCTGAAGATATCAAGAAACACTCACTTCCCCACTAATCTCTTGTTTGAGCATACTGTTCACATACTATACTCTATAATCTCTCTTAGCCTCGGTCTGTCTGTTTCTCTCCCCCACACATATATAGGTTTTTACTAGTGTGATACATAGCTGATCAAATTATAGCTTAGGTGCTTGAGATAGACAAACAGCTTTTCAGGTATTCTGTAATTGTGATGTTGATTTTAAATTCTTTATATCTTGTTCAGCAGTCATATGAATTCATTATTCTCCTTGGAAACTATCTTTTGCAGAAAAGTAAATATACAATTGTAATAATCATAATAGTGACTATGTAATTAAAATCATTATTATAATCATAATAACCAATTTTCATGATAAAAATCTGACTTCTGTCAGAACATTTTGTTTAAAGAAAATTTCTAATGGCATTGATATGTACATGAAGATAGCACAAACTTTTCTAATACATGAGTGTTTGAATCAGATTGCCTGGTTTTGAATCTCATTTTTTCTACTTACAACCTATATAACCATGTCGAAGTTTCTGAACATCTCTGTGAATCATATTCTCCATCTATAATGTAAGGGTAATCTTTTAGATTTGTTATGGATTAAGATAAGTTACATGAAGTCCCTATGTTACTTGGCACATGGTAAGAACTTAGTAAATGCTCAGTACACTATTAGAGTAACATGGAGATATTTTTATTTGCCAGTTATCCAGGAAGAAATGAAAAAACAATACCGATTCTACAGAGCCACTTGCCAACAAGCCAAGTAGTTAGAATAGAGCAGTAGTTCTCAAAGTGGACAAACAGCATCACCTCGTAACTTGTTAAAAATGAAAATTCCCAGGCATTGACCAGACCTACTCAATCAGACATTCTGGGGGTATGGACCAGCAATCTGTGCTTTAATAAGCCCTCCGGGTGATTCCAATATGTGCTAAGGTTTGAAGAACACTGGAATAATGAGACAGAACGTTCCAAGGGACCATGTGCACTGGGGATAGTCCAAGGTCTGCAACACAGGGTTTTAGGTTCTGACCTGTGAGTTATATGGCTTTGAAATAAAGTTAAGACATATGGCTAGGACTGGTAACACAGCCCTCCAGGACCTCAATAGACTCCACAAAAACTTGTGAAATCTAGTGAGGAATAGAGTTCACCTAAAGCCACCGGGTGTGGAGGAAGTAAAATACTTATGAGAAGGTAGGGACTAGTGAGGTGGAAAACCTGGTTGTAGACTGAAAAACAAGGCAGAAGTCAGTTGCCAGAGCTAAAAGTCGAGAAGTCAGGAGCCAAATTCTTATACCTGGGGCACAAGACCAGATCCACCTGCACTGCTTCATCCAGTGCTTAATCATCTGCACGTCACGTTAGAGGGGTATGAGTTCACCTACGGCAAGAGCCTAGAGCACCTGGCAAGATGGAGGCAGTGGCTCCCACTAGAGACAGAGAATGATGTATTGCCAGGGATACAGAATATATTGATATGCCAAAACCTTAATTTTCCCTTCTGGATCTTGAGGAGTATCTCTAAAATGACTTCTGAGATTAGCATTCTAAGAATTGGATTGTTAATTAGCATAAAACCGTAGACTAATAAGAAAGAGAGTGAGAGAAAAAGAAAGGATGGGGTGGGGGAGAACGCCAGCAACAATGACAAGAATCCAGTCATGAATCATTAAAAATTAATATTTATGTTATTTTACTTTGAACAAAACAAATTCAGAATAAGTCCATGCAACATCAAAATGATAGTCAAAGACATACTAAAATTGCATAATTCAGTTTACTTAAGGACAAAATGATGCTAATTTATTGATCCACTTTCAGCCCTTTGCCAAGATGGTAGTGTTGTCAAAACTTAAATGCAATAGCCACCAAAAGCAATAGATCTACAACCATTATAAAGGTATTACTTCCTGCTTTTTAGCATATGAAATTTAAAATATTATTTTCACATTTCAGTTCCATTATTTCTATGTTATCCTTACATAAGCACCTTCTACATGCCAGATAAGGTGCTAGAAACTCAGCACACAAAATAAACAGGCTGCTGTCCCTATCCTAATATCAAAATGTTTTTTAAAAAGTAATTATCATTCCAAATTTTCTCTTTCTTGTTCTAGTGCAAAAGAGAATCTTCAATGACAAGGACTTCTAACTGCTCGAAAAATCTCTGGCAAGTGCTCTGGACCCCACAGTATTCACCAATGTATGTAGTAAATATGGTAATTCACTTTTTAGGGTTCCTATGAATAAAGCTTGAATTTTACACATTTCTTTAGAAACATATTGAGAAATGACCTCAGGCAACACAAATATGTGGCTGTAATAGTGAAGGAAAAAGTATGAATGTGTGGTTAATCATTTATGATTGTTTATTATGTTAATGCCTACACATATACGAAGTACAAGCTTTTGATCACTGACTGTGGCTATGCAATAGTTTGCACAAAGATCCTTTTATACGTCACTATGGATACTTCTTATCCTTAGAAATGAGTTTTTCTGTTGTGTAGGTTTAGTAATTTAGCACCACTTGTTTGTTCCTGGCAAAATTCCACGTCTTTACAAGGCTTTTTCTCACTTCTTTTGAGCTCATTCCGAGTACTTCTAGTATATTCTTAAGATGTTATTTATTTATTTAAATTGGTTATAGCATTCCAAAAATGGCCCTGTGAAATATTCCTTTTGGCTAAGGCAACAGACACACAAACACACACCGGCTATCTAAAAAGAAAGAATCTGTTGTAGTTGAAAACTATCACTACGATATGCACTACCCTGAATCATTCCATGTTTATCCTTCAAAAGTGGTATTAAGAACATAAACGGCTTACATAGAGTGCATGGAAATTGCTTCTTTCTGCATTTGTCTGGAAAAAAATATTTTTATAGGGTTGTATTAAACATTGCAAATCAATACGTGAAGCCATGAACATCAAAAACACCTCATTTAAAAAGCATCTGATTTCTAATGCCCTGTTAAATGCTTAAGAAATATGTAGTGTGAGGAGGGAAATGTAAAAGAAAAATGATTATTCCCATTCATTCTATCATATAAGTTAAAGCCATCTGATAAATGTTCATCTTCTATTGATTTTCCATATGTTACATTGTCTTCTAGTAGGCAAGTGAACACAAGTTCACGAGCTCATAGATTGTGCATTGTATCACCGGCTCAAATTTAATTGCATGTCAACATATCCATACTCACATAAACACAAGGGCTCTTGCAAGGCCCCATAACAAACCAAACTTGGTTTTATTGTTTTTATCTGTGTAGTGGTAGCCTGTAAAATGATTTTCCTGTTTTAAAAAATTACTAAAATTGATTTCCACGTGCAAGTATTTCCAACGTTCCATAAAATTGCTATGCTACGATTGATTATTTAATAAAACTATTTGATAAGGTTCTGAGAAGATTATTTCAAAGCATTTAGCTTTATGTGGGCAATTAAATTTGCAATGAAAAGCAGTAAGAAACTAAAATGTCCATAACAGGAGTCCTGGTATTGCTTCACTGACTAATTACTACCATTTGCTGCCCAGCACTGTGGCTCTCATACTGGAAAATATAGTACTAAGCATTTTCATAAATGCACTAAATATAGCTTAGAGTAGGTATGCACAAATACTCATTATAACTTAAAGGATTTTAGGAGATTTTAAATTCACCCTTAAAGTTATCAAAAACCTTCCCTTTTAAACAAATATTTGTTTACTATCCCTTTTGGTTCCTATAGTATCCTTACATGAGTTTTATATGGGTAATATGTATTTCTCTTTATTAGCTCTTTAAATGATAACTAACTTGTCAGTCATAACTAGAATACACGTAAACTAATAAAGCAAAATATAAGAGAACTATACCACTGGCAGAATCAATTTCCAAAGAAAGGCATCATTTTAGAACCAGAAAGAAACCATAATTGTAAGTCCAGAATGTCTCTTCCTCTGTTTTAACAAAGTCTAATGAATAGTCTAATAGCCTACAAAACACTCTTATTATCATACCCCATTTTAGTCAAAAACTAAATGTCTTTAAAGTTTAAAGACATCAGTCACCTATAATACTGACAGTAATTAACTGGACATCAGAATATGCTCATGATGGGGTAAGACTGAATTAATGTAGACCTAGCATGAACTCTGTGTCTTTTTCTATCACGCAAAAGAGCATAACAAATTTTGAGAAAACGAGAATAAATATATTGCATAGGAATAGTTTTTTAAAAGAAATTCCTGAAGAAGAGCTAGTCACTTTATTTTCAAATGCCAGTATCTATATGAGGATATATTGTGATACATCGCTATGTTATAAAAATATTACTGATACTCCAACTGGGTACATAGAACTAGCATTTTTGAGAATCTAGTTTGGTTTAGACGCCTTGGATGTATTAAGACCCTTCATTTTCAGAAGAAATTCTTGAAGGGAATGACTAGAGTTGATCCTCCTACATCCGTTCCATCAGATTCACACAAAATATTTCCTTTGAGAAACCATCACTCTACTATTATCAGCTATGTGGCTTGCAAAGGACTCACCCTAGCTCCAACTCCAAAGATAGGTCTGGCCTTGGTTCAATCTAATCAGCTTGCTCTATTTCCTAGACATAATGATTTGTTCAGAGAGAGAATTAAGATGAATTAGAGTTGAGATGTGAGAAGATTAATACTGGAATTTAAGGAAGAGTGAAGTTTATTCTCTTCTTCAGGACTTGTGGCAAAATTGCAAGAGGCTTGGTGCTATTCCATTCTTGCTGCCATAAAGGGAGCCAGTTTGAAGATAAAGTTGAAGAAAGCCAAGAACTGTAGACAAACAGCCTGATTTTAATATTATTTGCATCTATTGGATCAGAGAATGTTTGGAAGGCAAGTCTACATATACAGGATTGGTTCCATAACCCAGTAAACTGCCCTTCTTCATCCCTCCCGGCCTCCCTCCCTTTCTTCCTTCTTTCCTTCCTCCTTTCTTCTTAAATTAAAAAAACAAAAACAAAAACAAAACACAAAAAACCAACCAAACAATAAAACTAAATGTAGGAGTGCCTGGGTGGCTCAGTCATTAAGCCTCTGCCTTTGGCTCAGGTCATCCCAGGGTCCTGGGATCCAGCCCTACATAGGGCTCCCTCCTCAATGGGGAGTCTGCTTCTCCCTCTCTCTCTGCCCCTCCCCCTTCTCCTGCTTGTGCTCTCTGTCTTGCTCTCTCTCTCTCAAATAAATAGATAAAATCTTAAAAATTTTAAATGTAGTTTAAATTGAGCATCTTGTCATTTACAAATGAAAGATTTGTAACAATTGGGAAATCTTTAATGTGCACATTTTTATCTCTATACTGAAATTCATCAAATTTATGTAACTTGGACAAGGTTAGGCAGCCAATGGTAGGACTAATTTCAAATTCTGCTTCAAATGGCTCCAAAATCTAGGTTCTTTTCTTTATACCATGTAGACATTTTGCTGTTAACCAAACATGACAATGGCGACCAGGGGTACAAACCTAAGTCTTCTGATGACTAATCCATGTATTTTCACAATGCCAAACCTGATAAATAGATTTATCATAATAAAATGAATAAATATAAGACACTTAGGTAACCAGTCCAACAGATGCTTATCTTTTTCACCTCTTTTCTCTAAAGGTTTTGCATCTTAACCCTTTTAACTATATGCCCTGAAGGTATCTCAAAGCCCTTTGATAGAATATCATTTTTTAAGATAAAAGTATAACCAGATTTGGCAGATTATAATAGTAAAGTAGATATTCAGTGCATTTCAGTCCTTATTGCCTTGTAAATACAACATGCTATTAAAAAAATCAATCTCGTTTCCTTCCTCTAATCATACAGAATTGAAACAAGACATGGTGCTTGTGCTTGGCAGAATAAAATAACCCAAATCACGAACAACTATGATAATAATCAAACAAAATTGATTTTTAAACTTGAGATAGTAAAGAAGCAATTCCAGAGCCTACAATAATTTAGCTATTTTGACTTTTAAAATGTGGCTTAGTTTTTTAATCATACTCTGAAGATTAAACTTCTGCTACTATAAAAAGAAGTCATTTTTTAAAAAGGTAGTGCATTGTTTCCAATTTGTTTTCATTATGGTAAGTATAGAATATCCATAATATATCTCAGCAGAACTCAGCCTATTTCCTATGCTAGCAATAAAGTCTTTGTGCAAACATTGGTAGTTCACTACCATTCAAAGATCTTTTATTTTGTTGATCAGTATATTTAGTTGGTAAATTGTGCATTATATATTGCAAAGACCAATTAAAACTACCTTAATTAATGAAAAATACATAACTAAAGGAAGCAAGAACAAATAGAAAGAACAACAACAAAAAAACCCCAGAAGAGAACTGTATCTGTAAAGTTTAAGTAATATTACAAAGGTTTTCACATATAGAACAGTAAACCGAGAGATTTCAACCAAAAAAAGAAAGAAGAAATCTTACATTTATGGCCAGAATCTGAACATATTCTTAAAAAATAATCCAAACAAACAAAGAAACCCTATCTCTTCAGCTATTTTGTGATTGACAAAAAGACAGTTCTTTCTCCCTGAATCTCAGAAGCTCTTAAAATATCTTGACATGATACATTTATAGCTTAAGTAATTCTCTGTCCCTTTTCCTCCAAAATACCTAAAATGGAATTATTAAAAGATCACAGGGAAAAGCTAAATATGTTTTTTACATAAACCACAGTTTATTTTCTACTAGGGAACCTTTAACTTATGCTACTAGAATCTAGCTCGTTAGATATATAAAGAAAATGTTTACAAATAATTATATACATACAGACTTCATTTTTAATGTTAAAACATCTATAAAATGGATATTTCTAGTCATGTGTCATTTGATGCATGAGCATATAAATGTCTTTTAACAAAAAAATTGAAAGCACATCTAATTTGATCAAACACATGCTTATTTTCTTTCTCCTCTTAATTTTATAACAGTACAAGAATAAAATTTTGATTCAAGTTTGAACTATGTTTTAGCAGATAAGAATAAAGTAAAAAGGGATTTCTGGATTTGAATTTGGAAATAATAGCAATAATGATTATCATGGCATTATTCATTTTTCACAATTTAAAAAATATTTTTTATGGTGTTATAGTGACATTGTGTATCCATAATTGAATTATCTTAAAATTTTAAATAATTGGATGAAGCCTATGCTCAAATACAGAAGGAAATTATAGATAGATAATAGAAATTCTATGCCACCATATGTGAAACAATGGGAAACATACTAATTTCAATTTATTTAATCCCCCCTCAACTAGTTAAAATGAACCACAGGTATATTGACTCAAATTTTCAGTCACCCTGAGTGACTACTGTTTAGGAGAAGCCAGATTTTAAAGCAAAATTTTCACTTATATCTGGACTAGTATATTCATAACTTACAGCTTACCAACATTACATATTTAATTCACTCTAAGAAGATACTGAAGGCCTCTGCAAGGTTTTGGTCTTCTTTTTCTTCATAACTGCTTTTTTTTTTAAGATTTTATTTATTTATTTATTTATTTGAGAGAGAGAGAGAGAGAGAGAGAGAGAGAGAGAGAGCACAGCCGGGTGGGGAGGGGCACAGGGAGAAGCAGACTCCCTGCTGAGCAGGGAGCCCGATGCGGGACTCAATCCCAGGACCCTGGGATCATGACCTGAGCCAAAGGCAGCCGCTTAACTGACTGAGCCACTCAGGCACCCCTCTTCATAACTGTTTTTAATATTTTATTACAGTATACAGTGAGCATACTCCTTATTTATAAGCTATTGGTCCATCTTCATTAAACGGCTGTAAGATTGTGCATCTATGAAGATCATGCACTACAGGGAAAATGTACAGTTGACCCTATAGCAACATGGGCTTCAACTGTGAGGGTCCACTTACATCTAGAATTTTCTCAATAAATATAGTACTGCTGTAAATATACTATTTCCTTTTTGCATTGGTACTTGCTTTTCTTCACTCTAAGTTAAGCACCCAAACTTCAGCTAAGAAGTTGAGACAAGATGCAACACAAACAGGCCTAAATCTAAACCTGCTCCAAGCACGGTCTTCTCAGGTAACGACAACATCATATCTTCTAGTTGCTTCAAGTCCGAGCACTGTTCTCTCAGACCCCAAATGTAATTATTCATTCTCTCCTATCAAAAACACATCTCGATTCTGATGACTCCTCACCACCTCCATGAACAACACACTGGTCCAAGCATGGATTATTGCAACAGCCACTAATCATCTGTCTTCTTGCTCCCATGGAACGCCACCCCCCATGCAATTCCAATACAACAGGCAGAGTGATCATTTTATGTTAAATATCAGATGATTTTATTGCTTTAATTAGATTCTTTCACAGTTTTCCATTTTATTCAGTCTAAAAGTCAAAATCCTTTTAATGCCCCAAGGTCCTTTCAGAGTCTTATTTCCCTTCACATTCCCTCCCTTCCATCTACAGTGGCTTACTTGTTGCTCATAGAACTGTCTAGGAAAACTGCTTGAGGGCTTTTGCTCTGGGGCATTCCTCTGACTCAGAAGCTCTTCCAAAAGTATCTTGGCATGTAATTGTATGAAGAATTATCTTAAATTTAGAAATAAGGCAAAAAAATAAAAATAAAAGGTGGGTGTTAAGTCCTTTCAATGTCATGTGGGAGCATTTTTTAACAGACCTACCCAGAGATCATTTAAAGGAACGTACTTTGATTCAAGGTTTACTTTTGATTATTGACTATGGACTAATAAAGATTTAGTGAAGATTTACTGAAGTTATATATGGCTTATAGCCCAGAAGACATTAACTAGTTTTGTATCTAACCTAGCAAGTCTATTCTAACGTTTTTTACTAAGTCACCTACAAATTCCAAGCTCTGCAAAATGCTCTTTGATGAGCCCATATTACTGGTCCCCTCATTAAATAATAATGGAAATAAAGGGTACCTGGGTGGCTCAGTCAGTTAAGTAACAGACTCTTGATTTTGGCTCAGGTCATGATCTCAAGGTTGTGAGATCAAGGCTCTGCACTGGGCATGGAGCCTGCTTAAGATTCTCTCCCTCTGGGGCGCCTGGGTGGCACAGCGGTTAAGCGTCTGCCTTCGGCTCAGGGCGTGATCTCGGCGTTATGGGATCGAGCCCCACATTAGGCTCCTCTGCTATGAGCCTGCTTCTTCCTCTCCCACTCCCCCTGCTTGTGTTCCCTCTCTCGCTGGCTGTCTATATCTCTGTCGAATAAATAAATAAAATCTTAAAAAAAAAAAAAGATTCTCTCCCTCTCCCTCTGTACCACCCCTGTTCATATGCATGCGTGTTCTCTCCATCTCTCTCTCTCTTTCAAAAAAAGAAAGAAAGAAGGCAAATGTTTTGCACGTGCACATTTTATATTTGTATGAAAGCCATGTCTTAACTTTTTAAAAACTATACTTTGATAAAGTTATCTTCTTCAAATATTTGTGTAAAAATCACCACAGTGAGTCCTATACTTACCCTATTTTAAAAATCGCTCTGCACCCATCTCTAGCTCCTCCTATCTTTTCCTTGTTATTTTCTTCCAAAGCATTTCTCAGCTTCTAACACACTATATAATTGACTGTTATATTTTGTTTATTTCCTTTTTCCTTCCTGTTAGAACATAAGCTCTAAAAGAGCACACGTTATTTGTTTCATTTCACTCACCGATGTACAGCTAGTTCCGCTGTAACACAATATACATGTTCCTAAAAATCACCATATTATGCAAAATTGTACGATGAAAACCACAAGATTTGTGGGGAAAATGGGGTTAAGGGCACAAAGCTCAAAAACTTTGTCAGTGACACATTTAACAAATTTAATAATGATTTACATGTTAAATGATATATATGATATATAGGTTAAATTATATATATATATATATTTATATAATATATAAATAAAGTAAAAGCACTTTCCTTTGAAGAGAACTGAAGTTTGCTTGTGGAAGTGGCCTTTAGAAGAGTTGCAGCTGGTGTGATATTGTGAAGTAGGAGGTTTATCTGAATTGGATGGCAAATTATCACACCATATGTGGGATCTCCAGGATAGGCCATATTAGTTGGAAAAAGCATATTTGATGTCTTATTAAAATTTTACATTTTTAAAACAATAATAAAAAACAACTATGGTTATTTTGAAATAAACTCCATAAATTGAGACATTTCTTCAATTTGTAATACTTACATAATAAACTTCTAAGTTTCCCCTAAGGCTGATTATTCTAGATGAAAAGAGAATTTTTAATTTATCAAAAAGGGCATGGGTTTTGAAAGAATAAGAATGACTTTTTTTTTTTTTTGAGAGCATGAGTGGGGGTTGGGGGGAGGGACAGATGGAGAGAGAATTTTAAGCAGACTCCATGCCCAGCTGGAGCTCAATGCAGGGCTTGATTTCATGTCCCTTAGATCATGACCTGAGCCAAAATCAAGAGTCAAATGCTTAACCAACTGAGCCACCCAGGTGCCCAAGAAAACTTTTCTTGTGTAGTATATGAAGCATCACTTTAATTAGAACTAGTTTCCTATACCTGAGTGACTACAGCCCAAATAATTAACAATTATAAAAATATATATTGTGAAATAAATGTGAATAAAACAATCACATGTCTGAAAGCTATTGTGGCTGGAGGCTTATTCACCACCTTGATCAGACTCTGGTAGAGACCAAGGAACCTTTCATTTAAGAGATTTTTGTTCTCAAGGAACATAAAGACATTCATAAGATCATTTCCTCAAGCATTTGTCTTTTGCTGCCTGCCAATAAGTCAGTATAAAAAAACTCATTAACATCTTCTACACAGGATAAAACACACAATTCAGACATTCAGATATTCAACTTTCTTCTCTTTCTATTTCTTTTGGGTAGCAGAAGGAAATGCTTGAACATTAATGCAATATACAATTTAGAGAAAACAAAAGTCCACAGAATATCTACATTCTTTAATTTTAGATGGTAAAAATTTAACCATTGGTGTTCAGAGGACAGCTTTGAATATTACAACAAACCTACCATCAACTTCCACTCCAACAGAAAACATTATTGTCATTTCCACAAGCTATGCTAATTAAACATGCTAACTAAATAAGAAAAGATTGCTTATCAATAAATGCAGCCAGCCCCTCCTTTCATCAGCATGCCAGTTTAAGACCATCCTAATTAGGGTCCTGGAGCAGCTGCTGAACACAATATACTGTAGTCCCACTTGGACGTATTTACTGTCTATAATCAGTTGGTGGAGATGCTGGAATTTATGTGTTCAGAATTAAAATATACCATGTCTTCTAGTAATGGAATTTATTTCTACAATTCTAATTTGTACAGATTATCTGTACTCCTTTTGAGGTATTTTATTTTTTCAGTTTCAAACTTTCTAGAACTAAACAGTTTAATTTTTCTCTACTCAATACACAGTGGTTATGCTGCTGATAATGGTAGAAAGACTTGTGGAAAGGTAGATAGAAACAAAATCGCTATAAAGGAAAATGTCCTACCTAAGCAATGTCCCTAGTAGATATGAAAAATGACTATTGAGTTTCATCACAATTGGCTTGAAAAAGCTGAAACCAAGAAAGGACCATGAACTTAAGGGGATTCTGGGATGCCAGATGCAAACTGGATCTAACGATCGGAAGACTCTATCTTAATGAATAACAGAACATATTTCAACTAACCGTGTATAGATTTACACTTTTATCTCACACTATTAAGAATGCTAGCTTTTCATTCTTAATCAGCATTACCACCATGAACACTACCCTCTTTTATCAATTAAAATTCCTCTAGTTTCCCCTTTACAAACTACACAGTGAATTTCTTCACTGACCAGTATTCCCTGTATGACAAATTAATAGATTCATTGTAAAGGTGTTTTTAGTTCTGGTGGTCTTTATTTTATTTCTGGCAATCTTCATTATTTTTGATGTATGCAAACTATGAATTCATAATAAAGCAATCACTTTTAAAAGTAATTTAATTTTTACAGTGAGGTTTTTTTTTGCATTTTTAAGCACTTTATTCACATCAAATTAAACTATTATTGAAAATTCAATATATTCTACATTACTGCTGGCATCTGACATTGTGCTGATTTCTATTATTTTGTAAAATACTACATCATTTCTATGTGCTGCATAATTAATATCTTGTAGCTAAAAATAGGTTTATCCTTATTAACTGAAACACTGTAAAATGAGTGACACATTTATCACTGGTTTTAATTATTTGACAGATTTCAT
Organism: Ailuropoda melanoleuca; assembly: GCF_002007445.2. NCBI lineage: Eukaryota > Metazoa > Chordata > Mammalia > Carnivora > Ursidae > Ailuropoda > Ailuropoda melanoleuca. The sequence goes on from NC_048223.1 coordinate 4,731,029, forward strand.
AACTATTAATTTCAAGCCACTAAAGCCAGATTTTTTTTTAAAAAAGAGCATAAATAGAAGCCAAAGTGAAGAAGGTTTTACTGAGGAGAGCAGTGCTTTTCGTTTTCCTTCTAAAGTGATGGTATTATTAAATTCTGAGTTTCTTTTTAATACGTCAAAGAGATTTGAAGAATGGATATTAAAGGTATTTTTTTAATTTTTTATTGCTCATATAGGAAATATAAGAAATTAGGTTATTTTTAACATGAATTCTAAATGTATTATGCAATGCCATTTAACATCACCTACGATTTATTTTATTTGCTATTTTTCTTATTGTTAAGGCAATGTCTGCTCATTTAAAAGAAATTTAAAACAAAATAGATATATAATCAGAGAGTTTAGCTTGAAAGAAAGCTTAAAAGAATGTCACTCTCATGCTAACAACAAAGCAAAATAAATAAATTCAAAATCATACATTTCCTTGAAGCCTCTTAGAGCTGAAGTTCACAGGAAAGCAAGTGTCCTGAAATTAAGGACAAGACGCTCCTCAAAGACAGACTAGCTGCAAGCGGGCTCACCTGTGACCGAGCACTGATGGCAGAGGGGCCAGGCCAGAAAAGCAGGGGAGAAGAAATCAGACCAAACTGGCAAGGAATTGCAGATGGTCAAGTGTGAGCAATGTCAGAGTATAAGGTACAGGGTTAGAGCCCCGAGGACGAGCTGCAGACCAAAGAACAGTTTGTTCTCTCTACAGGCTCTTCTTTGTGGGCCTCTGTGGGCTGCTAAAGACAAGAATGGTAACGGGTGAGAGAGTAGGTAGAGGCAGCCTCCGTTTCCTATGCAGACGTAGACTTTCCAAATATGTGAAGAGTAAGAATTTCACCAAAAGGATATACGGATGGGAAAGGAGCACACGTAAAGATGTTCAGCATTGGTGTTCATTGGGGAAAAGCAAATTAAAGAACACTGGAATACCACAACACAGGTTATAGTTCAGAAAAACTTGAAGAAACAATAATACCAATGTCTGACAAATATCAGAGCAATTGGAGCTTGCATACTTTGCTTGTGGGAATGCTAAATAACATGCCATTTAGGAAAACACTCTGACAGTTTCTTACAGAGGCAAAAATTCACTTTGTATGACCAGAATTCCCACTCTTAGATATTTGTCCTGGGTAAATGAAAATTTATGTTCATACAAAAACTTATACAGTAATGCTTCAAGAAGTTTTATTTGAAAACCACACACACACACACACACACACACACACACACACACAAAACTGGACACAACCTAAATGTTCTACCACTTGTAAATGTAGAGATACACTGTGGTACATCCATATGATAGACTTCTACTCAGAATAAAGGCAATCGATCAATTGATACAGACTACAATATTGATAAGTCTCAAACTGATTATTTTAAGTAAAAGAAGCCGTACTCAAAAGGCTGCATACTTACAATTCATTTCCATTATACATAGTTTTATTTATATGATATTCTGGAAAAGACAAAACTTGAGGGAAAGAAGGGGAGATCAGTCATTGTCAATGGCAGGAATGAAGAAAAGAGAATAAAAGGGAATAAGGGAACTTCTGGAGTAATAGAATATTCCATATTTTTTAAAAGATTTTATTTAATTATTTGAGAGAGAGAGACAGAGAGCACAAGCAGGGGGAGGGGCAGAGGGAGAATTATAAGGAAAAGCAGGAGCCCAGCAGCAGGGCTTGATCTCAGGACCCTGAGATCATGAGCCAAAGTCAGATGCTTAACCGACTGAGCCACCCAGGTGCCCCTCCATATTTTGATTGTTGGTCTGGTTATATAATTATATGACTCTGTCAAAACACACAGAACTCTACATTAAAAAGGGTGAATTTTACTGAATGAAATTATACCCCAATAAACTGACTTTAAAAATAGTTATCAGTTGGGGTGCCTGGGTGACCCAGAGTCCTGGGATCAAGTCCTGGGATTCAGCCCCACATCATGCTCCCTGCTCAGCAGGGAGTCTGCTTCTCCCACTCCCCCGCCCCTCCCCTTGCTCCTTTCTCTCGCTCGCTCATTCTTTCTCTCAAATAAGTAAATAAAATCTTAAAAAAAATAGTTATCACTTATCAATTTATAACAGTTTGATGGCCAATATGAATTATAGGTTTATACATATGCACATGTCAACTAATAGCCACCCATTTATTTGCATCTTATGTTCAATATATCCTTCAAATTAATATGCAAGGACTAACTTATTTCATCTTCAAAATAGCCTTATAAGGAAGGTACTACTGTTGTCACCATTTTTTGATGGACAAACTGAGACTCAAGAGGTTATATGACTCACCCAAGATCATTCAGTCTGTCAGTGGCAATGCAATGGTTTGAATGCAGACAATCTGTGGCCAAAGATCAAGCTCATAATCTCAGTAAATAGTTACATAGTCACATGTATTTATATACAATTATGTATAGTCATATGTAGTTATATATATGCAAAGTTATATATTTCTTTACTATTGTCATAAACCAAATAATTTTGGAAATTTGGAAATGAAGATTCCTATAATTTAGATGATCTAACCCTAAGAAATCAAGGGACAAAAGCAGACACGGAGAAAAAAAAAATATGTATATATTGATTGTCATTATCTGGAGTAGTTATGCTCTACACAGTCTCCACAAACATTGAGTTAGCAAATGCTGAATCACTGTCCCTAGAAGAAACACAAGCTTAGGTGCTTACAAACTTTGGATCACATTTCCATTAACTGATGAATATATAACCTTGTTTCTAGCATGTTTCTGTTTAAAAAAAATTTTTTGGGGGGGCGCCTGGGTGGCACAGCAGTTAAGCGTCTGCCTTCTGCTCAGGGCGTGATCCCAGCATTGTGGGATCAAGCCCCACATCAGGCTCCTCCACTATGAGCCTGCTTCTTCCTCTCCCACTCCCCCTGCTTGTGTTCCCTCTCTCACTGGCTGTCTCTCTCTCTGTCAAATAAATAAATAAAATCTTAAAAAAAATTTTTTTTTTTCAAAAATCCCGGAAGAGAGCACTGGCAGAAATCTCTCTCATATCAGTTGCAGCAAGATTTTTCTAGATATGTCTCCCAAGGCAAAGGAAATGAAAGCAAAAATAAATTATTGGGACTACATCAAAATAAAAAGCTTCCACACAGCAAAAGAAACAATCAACATAACTAAAAGGCAACCTATGGAATGGGAGAAAACATTTGCAAATGACATATCCGATAAAGGGTTAGTATCCAAAATATGTAAGGAATTTATATAACTCAACACCCAAAAACAAAAAATCCAAGTAAAAAATGGGCAGAAGACATAAATAGACATTTCTCCAAAGAAGACATCCAGATGGCCAACACATGAAAAGATGTTCAGTTCATCATCAAGGAATGCAAAACAAAACAATGTGATATGACCTCATACCTGTCAAAATGGCTAAAATCAAAAACACAAGAAACAAGCATAAGGATCTGGTGGCAAGGATGTGGAGAAAAATGAACCCTTTTGCAATGTTGGTAGAATGCCACTGTGGAAAACAGTATGGAGTTTCCTAAAAAAGTTAAAAATAAAGCTACCCTATCATCTAGCAATCACACCACTGGATATTTACCCAAGAAAACACAAAAACACTAATTCAAAGGAATACATTTAACCCTATTTTTATAGCAGCATTATTTACAACAGCCAAATTATGGAAGCAGCCCAAGTGTCCATTAATGGGTGGATGGATAGAGGAAGTGGTACATATATACAATGGAATATTATTCAGCCATATAAAATGAATGCAATCTTACCATTTGCAACAACATGGATGGAGTTAGAGAGGATAATGTTGAGTGAAATAAGTCAGTCAGAGAAAGACAAACACCATATGATTTCACTCATGTGTGTGGAATTTAAGAACAAAACAAATGAACAAAGGAAAAAAAAAAAGACAAATCAAGAAAGAGACTCTTAACTATAGAGAGCAAACTGATGGTTACCCAACAGGAGGTGGGGGGGGATGGTGGAAATAGGTGACCGGAATTAAGGAGTGCACTTGTGATGAGCACTGGGTAATGTATGGAATTGCTAAATCACTATATGGTACACCTGAAACTAATATAACACTGTATGCTGCCTATACTGGAATTAAAAAACAAAAAACTTAATAAATAATGACTTCATATATTTTGTTGATTCATTAACATTGAACTCACAGCCATAGCACTTTAACTCATGTCCAAATGAAGCTCATCTAACAAACTGTTTTAATCAGGCACACTCTAGACAGCATTTTGTAGTATACTTGGGAGTCCATTTAAACATCAAAATCACCAATCAAAAGCACAAGAATGAGAAAAATAGGGCATTAACTATATAGTGAAAAGAATACTTATTTACAGTATGAGAATTGATACAAGAAGTCAGAACTTCACCTTGATCCAACTTCACATGGGAACTTCTGACCGTGGCAATTCATATTTTTAATCACTCTGCATATGCACATGTCAGAGGATGACCAAGAAGGCACTTCAAGTATTGATTTTAGGTTGCAAATGCATTTTAATGAGTAGGGGAATTGGTATGTAATAAATCTGCTAATAAGGAAGACTGATTGATTGTGTGTGTGTGTATAATTTCCATACAATGATGTATTTTTCTTTATTTCTTTTTTTTTAAAGATTTTATTTATTTATTCGACAGAGATAGAGACAGCCAGCGAGAGAGGGAACACAAGCAGAGGGAGTGGGAGAGGAAGAAGCAGGCTCATAGCAGAGGAGCCTGATGTGGGGCTCGATCCCATAAAGCCGGGATCACACCCTGAGCCGAAGGCAGACGCCTAACCGCTGTGCCACCCAGGCGCCCCAATTTCTTAGTATTATATCATAAGCATTTTCTTTTCCAAAATTCTTTAAATTTATCTTTGGAATGGCTACATTTGGTGTATAATAGTAGCACATTTTATATGATCGATTAATCAGATATATTTAGGTATCACAAGTTTTGTACTCCTTGGTGTCATAAATAATTTTTTCAATAAAAAATTCATTTTTTTTTCTAATTTATCTTCTACCAGGAGAATGAAAGCTTCCTAGAGTCATGGATATTTAGCTGTTTTGTTTACTGTTGGATCTTCTTTCTTAGGACAATTCTTAGAACATAGTAGGTGCTCAATTAATATTTGAAGGAATAAGTGAATACACGTAAAGCCCAATGGGATGAGGGGATCTGGAGTCACTGATTCACACTCGCAGGAGGACAAAAAAATAAAATTCTTCCATACTTGTAAGCTAGGTGTTCATCTTAAGAGTGAAAAAAAGAGGGGCGCCTGGGTGGCACGGCGGTTGGGCGTCTGCCTCCGGCTCAGGGCGTGATCCCGGCGTTACGGTATCGAGCCCCATGTCAGGCTCTTCCACTGTGAGCCTGCTTCTTCCTCTCCCACTCCCCCTGCTTGTGTTCCCTCTCTTGCTGGCTCTCTATCTCTGTCACATAAATAAAAAATAAAATCTTTAAAAAAAAAAAAAAGAGGGAAAAAAAGAGGAGAAATCCATAGTTAAATGATCAAGTTTACCATCCATCTCGGGAACATCTGTCTATATTAGAATAAAATAACAAAGTTTCTATTTTTAGATACTTGAAATGGGACTCCAATTTCTGTATATAAAATAATATTTTTAGAAACAATTGAAAATAATACCTATGATATTTGAAGTTATGTATAGTTTGTCAATATGACAACATAATCTATTTACATATCTGAGTAAAAACAATTTTAGAAAACTTTCCGTATGTATAGTAGGACTCTATTACTAATGTGAATATTCTATGCATTCTGTTATATAAATACTATGTAAGCTAATATTGTACATGGTAGTGGTAAATGTAATGACTTGAACTTTAGATAAAAACAAAGGATCTGACCAAGTGAACCAGAAAGAATCACTAACTGCATTTTTTGAGTAAGATGAATGTTCCATATTACCAGGCCATGTTGAGCTCAACAACCCACTAGCAAGGGAAGTTCTCACATGGGTAGAATGTGCTGTTGCTGTTTCCTCTCAAAGAATTAGTTCTATGAATGCAAATTTCCTAAGAAAGTAAGTCAGTGTGGTCAAGAATACTTGAGTGAAACAGAAAAATATAGTGTTGCCTATTGATTAAATGAATGGTCTATGTTTTGAGAGAAATACAAATCCTTGTTGCTTCTTTAACAAGCTGCCGAGTTCCAACTCCTATCTCAAGTCTAAAAACACAATTGAAAGTAGTAATTATTAGCATTAATAGTCTAACATAGAAGTGACCATAATTCAATTTGCAATTTGTATAAATATTTTGAATCTTTTCCTCCACCTTCCTAGAGATGCCTGTAAGAAAACTGTTTGGCCATTCAGTTGAATTTTCTGATATGCATAGAAAACAATTTTTAAAAAATCATGCTTATGGGTGTCTATTTAACACAAGAATGTATTTGGTGACCTTGATATGAAACAGTTTCTGTGGATTGGTCTGCATGAAATGAAATGAAAAGTGAATGAGAAGTGAAGAAATAGATACAACTTAACAAACAAAAGAAAACAAAACACGTTCCTGATAATTTTATGAATAAAAGTGATAGAGAAAAAGGAATCACGGTGGAATGGTTTGTTTTTGTTTTTATTTTGTTTGTTTTTGTTTTAAGCTTGGAGACATTAGAATATTCTGTGTGCTTATGGAGATTGACTTACGGAAAAAAAGACAAAAGAGAAAATATATAGGAATTCATCCAAACTGCAGAAGAAAGCAGTCACTGTTAATTCTAGTTCACTCAAATAACATAATAAAGTACTGTAAGAAGTATTAATTTCAGATAATAGTGTGTTAAAAATTAAACCAAAGAAAGGTAATATAAAATATTTTTTAGTATGAAGAAGTGTCATGTGGCTACACCAGTACTAAATTAAGTAATTTTCATGTTAGCATTTTATATGGTATTTTTTAATAGTTTCAAAAATAAAGATAAAACAAGTGAATAACTCTGAAATGCTGAATTGTGTTATTTAATAATAAACATTTCTTTTTTTTTTTTTAAAGATTTTATTTATTTATTCGACAGAGATAGAGACAGCCAGCGAGAGAGGGAACACAAGCAGGGGGAGTGGGAGAGGAAGAAGCAGGCTCATAGCAGAAGAGCCTGATGTGGGGCTCGATCCCATAACGCCGGGATCACGCCCTGAGCTGAAGGCAGACGCTTAACCGCTATGCCACCCAGGCGCCCCCAATAATAAACATTTCTTGTTCACTAAATAAACTTGATAATTTATTAACTTACTATATTTTATTTGTTATTTATTCCTCTAGAAATTAGTCACTTTTTTAATTTTTTTATTTAAGTTTTTATTTAAATTTTTAAAAATTTTTTAAATTATTTTTTTTTAAATTCCAGTTAGTTAACACACAGTGTAATATTAGTTTCAACAGAATTCAGTGATTCATCACTTACATACAGCATCGATGCTCATTACAAGTGTCCTCCTTAATCCCCATCACCTCTTTAACCTCCCCTCCAGCAAACCTCAGTTTGTTCTCTGTAGTTAAGAGTCTGTTTTATGGTTTACCTTAGAAGATTCACATTTTTTAAATAAAGGGCTCTAACCATGTCACTGAGGTTTTACTAGGTTGAAAATTCAGGGGAAAGGCAGGATCTTGGTAGATTGTTGTGCATAGAGAGTAAAAAGCTATTGAAATACAGGCACAGTTCACAGTCTCTGAACCCCCTTTTGCCACTATTAGGAAAAATCTAATAATCTCAACTGTGATGCCCCTTTTGATTGCAATATTAGCATACGTGATGAGTGTATCCATTAGAAAAATAAGTATGTCTTAAGCAAGGGTATTTGGAAGGTTTCAACTGAAATGATGAATAGCTAAGAGATTTTACATCTTGGATTTAGTCTAGGGATGTGCCAGGGGACAAGTATGCATGAGTATTTTCATATTTCTGCACACAACCCAGACTTTCTGAGCAAAGGACAAAGGTTAAAAGATGATTAAAGAGCAAATATGCCTTGAAAGTTAATGATAAAGTGAAAGTGAATTACTCTAACAAGATTGAGACTTATCTTCCCCAGAGCTATCTGCTTACATTTCAGGATGGCGAAGTTAGACAGAGCCCCCTCCCCCACCTCCTTCCATCCCCAGACATTCTTGTCTTTCTTTCTCCCTCTTTCTTTTCTCTCCCTTCTTGTCTTTCTTCCCTCTCTCTCTCCTTCCCTTCTTCTGTCCCTCCTTCCCCAAACTTCAAAGAGGAGGGGCAGACACGTCACCCAACCCCACATCACCTCAAAATCTTATACTTTCAGCGGTTGCTCTCCTGCATTGCACCCCCATTGCATATGCAGGGTAACATGAGGCTCTTACATCCCATGAGGATCAGGTCCCTGAAAACCGACACGAAAATGTTCTGTGAATAGCAAACTGTCTGTTCTCTGATCCAGAGACCTCATGCTTTCTATCAGAATATGAACTACAATGAACAATTAGTGTTTTCTTGACAAAGGGCATCAGATAAAAAGGGCTCAAAATTGGCCCTCATTTTTTGTCCAATGAAGATCTTGCCTCTGAGTGAAAACAATGTTACACAGAGAAATCAAGCCAACATCTTCACATTTTTGGCTGAGATTTTTCATTCCTTGCAATATTATATCCAAGATATTTTCACTCCAGATCTGCCTCACCCAATTCACTTAATTTTCATGTGGTTTAAGGGTTATACATACACTGTCAAGTCATTTTTAGTCCTGGAAACTATGTGAACATATGTGTCTTGTATGATTTTGGTCTGAGATTAGGAAAAAGTAAATGTGTGGGTAGATTTCCTTGGGTTTCACTTGGATTCTTGGATATTACATTTTGTTCCCTATTTAGAACATTCTTTTTCTAAATGTTTCTTTCTACTTCTGTGTTTTTTGAAATGGAAACATTTACTGACTCCTATGTCATTTTTACATCACCCTCTTGCTAAACTAATTTATTCCCACTGTCCCCAATTCTGCCACATTCTTGACAGCAGTGTTTGACAACAACAATTCTTTAAAACAGTTTTAACCTATCAGATGGAGTAATTTGGTGTAGTTATCAGAGATAAAAATATACATAGCACAAATATATGACAATATATGACATTTAAAAATATACTTAATAATATTAGATTCACACTAAATTATAATACCTATTTTCTTTTTTTTTTAAGATTTTATTTATTTGTTCAACAGAGATAGCGACAGCCAGCGAGAGAGGGAACACAAGCAGGGGGAGTGGGAGAGGAAGAAGCAGGCTCACAACGGAGGAGCCTGATGTGGGACTCGATCCCATAACGCCGCGATCACGCCCTGAGCCGAAGGCAGATGCTTAACCGCTGTGCCACCCAGGAGCCCCTATAATACCTATTTTCTTAATACAACAATGAAATTGAAATATTTTAATAATTTCAAATAGGTGAAACTATTTTTATAGATTTAATCTTCATTTTAAAATACTCAAATTTATAAATACAAATCACCACTTAACTTTCCATGTGATAAAAATGACTGCAACCTATCAGAACTTTTTAGCACAGAACTCACACATCATAGGTTCCTTAAATATTGGTGGCATGAATAAAACTGACAGATACTGTTCTTTATAGTCATGAATGCTATTACCACCTGTGTCAGCAAAGCTGTTTAGCAAACCTAAAGAGACCTGATTGTTTCTGGATATAATATCTGTCCTAATATGACTGTAGCGCTTCCATGAGTCATATTACAAATCTCTGCCCCAAGAAAGTAAACATTTTTTATTATGTTGTTAGGTTTGGTCTGATCAACCTGTACCCTGTTTTGTTTTTGTCTTTGTTTGATCACCCTGTATTGTTCGTGCCAGTTCATGCTTGGCACAAAGATCCCTGCAACTTTGCTCAGAGTACAAAGAGTGATTAAAAGACTAAACTCTGGACCCCAACCTTACAATATAATAGAAGTAAGTTAGTTAAGTTTATTTACAAAACACAGGAGGGAAAACAAAGAAGCCAAGTAAGAGTAAGATTGATATTAAATTTAATAATACGACAAGGATATGTTGTAGGATTTGGGGTCCCATGGTTGTAAACATTCACTCCACCCATGAAGAACACAGCTTCTTTCCATTCCAAAATATGCGCAACTGCACTTCATATACCATAATATCCACAAGGTATTTTATTTAAAGGGGAAAGGTAAGAGAAGGCATAGTAGCAACTCCTTTACAGAATTTGAGGAGCAGCTGCCTTCTTCCTGTCAATGTTGAGGCTCTGGTCACTCTGACAATAGTTCTACCATTCATGGGCTCACGTGTTTAGTGTGAACGACATTAAAATAACTATTGTGATCCAAAACTTTTAATCAAAACTTACATTATTAGAAGAAGAAAAAGTTGCATTTGTCACAAAAAAAAGGTTCATTTGTCACTTAACTCATTATATCTCTTGTTGTTGTTGTTTTTTTTCCCCAGCAAATTTGGTAGGACTGATACAATTATTTCTTTTACATGAATGAAGGTCAGTGAGAATATTGTAGGATCACTAATCATAAAGCTGGAGCCATCACTATGTCTGATCTGCTGGCTTTTAAGTGACTATAATGCAGGCTGAGCACTTAGAGACAGTCTGGAACACCTACAGTCCTACACTCAAGCCCATTGCTTGATGGAGGAGAAATTGTGCAGGTCTGTTCCAGGGCACTGGTTTTCCCTTCTACATCATGCATAGATTTGCGGTGATGCTTCTTACTCCTATTTCTTTCACTTCATCTTCATCAGTCCTCCTTTCAGATATAGTTCATTCACATTTCCATTACAATTTCTAAAAAGGGAGTAACTGGATGCATACAAAACTCCAGGTGCTATATCCAGCAGGAAAAACAAATGTTGCTGTGCTACATTATAAAAAACAAGGAACAAAGACAAGGACATAGGATAAATAAAGATATATACATATGGACTGTTTTCCTCCAGGTAATCAGTGTTTTATTGTGTATTATGGTAAAGGTTAGGAGTGCAAACTTTAAAGCAAGAGGGGCTGACCAGGGTGATCCTATTGTTATATATCAAGAGGGCTTACCTGGAGGGATAAGGACAAACTATTAAATGAAACTCTGGATCAGAATTTAAGTTTATCCCTTGTTTCCTTTAGTGTCTCATAAAGGCAATGTACCAGACACTGATGTTAGCAATTTAAAGATTCTTAAATAAACTTGCTTGAGTTGATTTTATTCCCTTTTTCTTCTACTGGGATTTTTTGTACTTGCAATGTCAGTTAAGGGGAATATTTGAAATTATTGGTCCTCCTGACCTAATGCTTTTGCTTTCTATGGTAGATGTGATCCAATTTGCTGTATTTTTTTTTAAATCATATTCTTCAGGTGTGAGTTTATATCCCCCAGGGATATACCTACTCCCATATTTTATTGGGAGGGGGCTAAGAGCCCTATTGTCTGAATTTAAGTAGAGGGAGGAGAGCCCAGGAACCCACAGAGACACTAGACAATATTCCTGTTTGCTGAGTCTCCTTTCCTCAGGCTCTCAGCCTTAAAGACGTTATACCCTATTTGCCATTTAACAAGCCCTGATGGGGAAGGAGATTAGAGGTTGAGTAACAAATGTCGAAGGGCATCAACTCCTCTTCCATGAGTACATTGAGCTACTCGGCTATTTGTCTATGGACTCCAGTACCATGAGCTGGCAAGGCTGTTGCCATACTTCAACCTAGAGATGCAAGTGACGATGGTCTTCTCAAGGCCATGTGGAGTAAAAGCAAATGTCACTTTAAAGAAGGGTTGTTCTAGTCTATCCAGCTTCACAGAAGTTCAAGGCAACCTTCCATTGCTTTAGAGATTTCTAATGTTTGTATTTTCTTCAGAGAGAGCTAACAGAGACATATGAGTTCTTTAAGACTTGCCCCAAGCCATGTCAGTGGGAAGAGATTTGTGGTAGCCTCTGAACCTAAAATCAATGTAATCTTCCTAAGAAAAATTATTTATAACCAAAGATTACTCACAGAATTCCAAAATTATGAACTTTTTGGAAAGGAACCAAAGACACAGTGCCTCTGACTTCCCATTTTCAGGATGAGGAAACTGAGTTTAGAAAGGTCACCTCAGTGATTTCTTAGTAGAATAGAATCATGACCCAACTCCTGACTCCTAGTCAAGCATTTTTCCCCTAAAACCTGCTCTAAAATTTAATTTCCTCATGAAACCATCTGTAATAAACATTTTTAAATGAAAATGTTGTTTATGACCACAAAGTGTTCTGCACAAAACACATAATCATTTGTCCCTCTTTTGTCTAAGAAGATGCAATATAATCTCACACTTCTCTAAAGCATGATACCATTTGATGGTAAGAATAGATATGCAAATACTGATACCAAATAATCTAATACCAACCTTCAATGAGGGAATGCTTTTCAGAACAAAAATACTCTTAATCACTTTTTAACATTTGTATGATTTTTCTTCTTCATTCTGTAAAAAGTACCTGCCATTACAAGAAAAAAAAAAAAAACGATAATCAGGTACATTTTGAAAGTTGTCTTCTGGGTCCACACATGATTCCAATTCTTGCAGGGAGCAGATGGTAATGCTCAGAGAGGTAATTTTTAAAAATGTGAGGAAGGTAACCAAGGGACAATTTGCAGTGATAAGGTCAAGGTTAAAGGAACTAAAGTAGAGATGATGAAGCACCCAGACTCAATCGGAGCAGAAAGTCATTCCCTCTGTTTTGCCTGGTGTGGCAAAGGGAGGGAGATGCCTGAACCTGACAAGCAGGAAGAGCTGGGACCACAGTAGTAAGGTCGCTCAACAGGATGTGAGGTGACGGGCAGAAGGACACACCCCTGCCGAGGCCTAGCAGGGAGTAAAGGCAAGAATACATTTTCTGACTCTCTTTCATGCTCTCTCCTTTCTAATACCAATTTCCTCCCAGTACCTCCACCCGGCTGAACGCAAGCAGAATCCAGACAAAGGAGGTGGAGTGAAGCCGTCTATAAACCACCCACCCTTCCTGGGCACAGAGCAGGGAGGAGAAAAGACATCCATCAGCCAACAAAGTCATTACTAGAGTCACTATTATCAATGCTGTGTTTTTAAGCAGCTGAATACAATTCTAACTAACTAACACAGTGGGGAAAACATCATGACGAAGGTATGATCAAATTGCTTGGAGGGCAAAGGAAGTAGTGATTAACCCTGTCAATATGGGTTGAAGAATGTTTTAGACAGTGTTATAAAAACTGGATGCTGAAAGGAGAAAAAAAAACTTGAGCAGAGAGACAATCAGGGCATTATTAATGAGTAGTTTAGTTTGCCTTGAACATATAATTAGTGGAGTAAAGAGGTGTTTAGGAAGTGGGGAAGTTGCAGGCGATTTGGCCCAAAGGGTATGTTGAGATCAGATTTCTAAGGGTTTTGGATCAATTCTGTGAATAATAACGGGAATAAAGAGGAGGACAGAGAGACTAGACATTAAGAGATATTGTGACAATGTGAGATGTAGTGAGCATAACCTCCTGCAAATGAACTGTTCTGATGTATTAAAGAAATTACGTAGAATTAAATTCATTTCATTTATTCTTGTATTTGTGAAGATGTACTCTGTTACATGGCAGACACTTAGTAAATTCTGATTGGAACAGGGATGAATCCAGATTCTGTGAGGCATGTATATAATTTGGGAAACAATGTTTAAGAAAAATAATAAAATCATGAAAAAAAATAGATACATGGTTTTAGAAGAGGTCAAAACAGTAAGTGACCCTGAAGCCTAGGCCTTGTTAACTTCACAGTAAATCCACCTCTAGCCAGGAATGGATAAATGGCTGATGTCATATGTATAGACAATTAAATAAATAAATTAAAATAAAAGTAAATTTTATAATAGAAGGAAATACGGTGTAAGCAAGAGAAGCATCTCTTACTTTTTCTCATTGTTGGAGTAGGGGGAGGAGTAGGCAAATGGGAGGCTCTTCAGTAGTTCACTGATTCCAAAAAAATTCTGAATGTATATAATGCACAAGAAATTAGGCTAGAAAATTTAGAGGGAGAAGATATAGTCAGTGCCTTCTAGATAGCACATTATAATGGAGAAGCAAAAAACTTGAAGTTACATGCTGTGGTCAATACATAAAATAGTGCTTGGAGGATACAGAAAAGAATTATCTACATTCTCTTGGTTTTCTATAGTTGGAATTATGATGAGATATCAAATGGGAGATGTAAGCCAGAACTCTATCATCAGGGAACTGAGGTGATGATCACAATGGAGGATGGATGGATGATAGTAGAAGCAGGAAAGCTACTATGGGAAAAGAATTGTGGAGTAAGGTGGGAAAGAAAATAATAAGAGCAATATGGCATAGGCAATGTATGTATGCTGAGGGAGGGAACATTTTAGTGGACAGAATCAACAGAACTTGACTCTGGACAGTTGGACAATGATATAAACGGAAGACAGAAAAGGAGAAACACCTAGTTTTGGGATATACTGGGTATCTGATGATGCCTTTTACCAAAGTGCTGAATATAAAAAGGTCGGATTGTGGAAATGTTAATGAGTTCAATTTGAGATATGTATGTTGCATCTGATCTTCCTGTGAAACATGAAAATGAAGATCACCAGTAGGCAGTTGAACATACAAATCTAGAGCTCACAAGTGAGGTCTGGTTTCAAGATCAAGATCTTGGTGATAGATACACGCCGGCAGCTATGAGCGTGAGGAGACTAGCTTGCAAAAGTTGGATTAAATTCCTCTATAAGAAAAAAAACCCCTCTGAATAACACTGACTTAATTAAGATAATATTTACTTATTTTTCACATTCGGGTTCAGAGCCATTCATTCCAGGTCTTGGATAATGGCACTAATCAACAAAATCCCCAGCAATAAAGTGTTTCAATGTATTTGGCTCTGTAACAAAATTGCCCTACAGTTTAGTGACATGAACCAAATATCTATTGTGATAGGTTGTGTGGGTGAGGCATTTGGAGAGGTCACAGATGGATGATGTGTGTTTGCTCCAGTGTTGAGTGTCAGACAGTAGATTCAAAGTCTGGGGGGCTGAATTCATCTAAATCACGCTTAATCCTAAATCTGGTGATTGTGTCTCTCCATGCTGTTCTTTCCCCTATGTCTCCTCATGGCATGGGGGCTGAGACCCACGGGTCAGTGTCTCAAGTGGGAAAAGGACCCTGTTAGCTGAATCTCCTTTTTATGACCTAGTCGCAGAAGTCTTTCCATGTCACTCCTACGGTGTTCTCTGAGGCCAGCACGATCTTACCCAGGTTCCAGTGGAAAGGAAATTACTCTGCCTCTTTGTGGGAAGCGTCAGCAGTAACAGGCACAGGTTCTAGAACTGTATTTGAGATCCAAAATATTGCCGTGCCCATTTTTGGGAAAAACAATCTACTACAATCTAGATTCTTCCAGTTTATTCATTTGCCATATCTACAGTGTGACTCTTATCATGGTGCAAAAGTCCGTCTCCAATACATCCATCAGGATATAGGAGGGGTTTGTCTAGGGTCCTCCTAAGGAAATTCCTAAAAGCTGACACAAAAAACATCCATTTATGTCCCACTGGCCAGAAGATAGTCATCTCTTCACATCTAGCTGCAAGACAAGCGGGGAAATGTAGTTTTCTGGGTAACTATTTTCCTCAGTTAAAAATTAAAACACATGGGAGAAGCCTCAATTAGCAATCTCTACTATGAGAGAGTAAAATCGATAACTATGAAATTTGCTTTGTTTCTACGTAGAATTTCAAACAAAATTGCTATAATTCCATAGTTACATCAAAGAATAGCTCTAGTGGCTATTTTGGTAAGAAATCAATTATTTTACAGACACATAGTTTATATTGTAATGTCTAAACTCATGAAAATTATGATATTCATCATTTTAAAACAAATTATTCTTCAAAGAGTGTCAGTTTGACTGTCTGCTAACTCGACTTGCCCTCTGCAGAAGCCTGCCTATTTGGTTTGTTTGACATTGAGTCAAATCAGTATTAAAGTGAGCATTGTTGACAGCTGCATAGGTCAATTTTGAAAGATCAATTTGAAATGAATGGATTGAAGACAGAAGTTTACCGTCAAATATTTTTTGCTCAGGCTTGGCAATGCCATCATTGACTCTGATCAGGGCTAAAAGCACTAGGCTCTTCTTCCATGTAAAAACATTTAAAGTGCAGTTTTCTGAACATTGGGAAGAGGTGTCATATAATGGAATACTAAAACAGACTCCCACTACCACAGCTCTAAAAATGACAGGCAAAATAACAGTGGCTCTGTTTCACCTATACCCTCTCATTCAATTTGTATCCCTTGGATTCATTAGGCTGTAATGCTACAAAATGGAGAAATAAAATTATACATTTAGATACTGTATAATTTCTCAGGACTCTTCATATTATAATGAATATAATAAATCACCAATAAGAGATATACTTTGCAATATTTTCTAAATATATTTGCTCATAGAATTTCCTTCTCACAAAGAGTCTTGAAAGAAGTCACCATTCCTAGATCCCACCGCCTTGGGAAAGAGAGCTTGTTCCCTATCCTTGCCTCTCTCTCTCCTTTATTTACAAGTATAATCCCAATCATTTACAGTTATGTTCAGACCCATAGCAGCATCACTTAAACACAGATGAATATATGAAACAGTAGGTGCTAGCTAGCTATGGGGAAATCACAAATTTAACTGATTTGAATATTATCAGCCTCTGTCAAGGAACTCAAGAAGTAGTAAGAGAAGACATATGGGCACAGATAACCATACAGAATGGAAAAAGTATGATGATAGAGAATGGTATAGGGAACTATGAGATCACAGAGAAATGGCACCTTGCCTCAAGCAGGACCACGGAGTGGGGTGGGGAAAAGACATTAAAGCTTTCCTGGGGATTGTGCTTGATTTGAGTTTTAGATCAGCATGAATTTAGTGACTGGGGAGGAAAGGTGGATATTTTAGATAGAATCAGGAGCAAGAGTCATAGACTTGTAAAACTTCATGTGGAATACACAATGAGAAGCAACAGAAACCAAGGCCGGATGGAGTGGTGGACCAGAGGACCATGTGTGTACGTGAAAGACGGCAGGACTTCATCCCGTTGTTTGTCATTGAATGAACTGAACGATGATGATGTTTGGCAGTGGGGTTTGATTTTCACTTTTAAAGATCATTCCAGTCACAATGTAGAAGATAAATATAATTCTGGATGTTTATGGCTAGTTAGCCAGCAAAATGATTTGCTTAAGGATATTAACTCATAGAAACATCGAGATGTCTGGAGAAATAGTCTTGAGATTAAATTTACCACAGAAGCACTCAGAACTGCATGCCAAGCTAGGCTGGTGTCCACGCCTCCCCCGATAATGCTTATCAGAATGACTCTGCCCAAACATAGCCTGACAGTGAAATCTGTGCCACCACTTCTGCCACCGACCCTGACAACATAACAGACACCTCACTGCTCACTTCAGAACTAGGGTCCTGTCCATGTATGTCTGAGCGGTGGAATCTAGATCACATGTCTACATACTGACTACATAGGAGACTAGGAAATAACGGCTCTCAGATTCTATCTTTTGAAAGGGGAACTTACAATGAGAGACCCTATCAAAGTGTAAAGAGAGAACTGTTCACAAGATGGAAGCAGGCAAGAATGAAAAGCATTTACTGCAAATGAGAGAAAACTACAAGAAATAAGAAAAGCCATCATCCAGACAAAAAAATAAAAAAAGTTGGCCAGAACTAGCAGAGTGGGAGTCAATATGATGCAGATGGCGAGGAGGGGGAAAGATCAAGAAGTAGTCAGGATCTAAAATCGCCAGTAGGTTATAATTGATACATGTTGGAATAGAAGTGTGACTTTTGATTTTAATATGCCAAGTGATAGTAGGCCTTTCACCAAAATAAGGGATACAGATGAATACAGGCTTTTGGGGGATACTGAAGAGTAAAGAGAATCAATACAGTGGTAGTTTTTAGAATATAATGTCTTATTTTGAATATAATAAGCTCAGATTAGCCTTTAAGATCTACTAAAAAATGTCTAAAAAAAGTGATTTACAAGTTTGATACTCAGAGCATTGAAGGATAATAGTTGAAAAACCATGAACATATGGGTAAAAGTTAAAACCCTGAAAATGTGTAAGCCTAGTGACTATGAACCAAGCTGAAATAATCAAAACTGTCATAAATAAGAAAACTACAGGTCCCAAATTTTTTATATTAACGTGGTTTTCCCGGCCCCTAGCTCAGATGGACATGTGGGCTCACAGCCTCCAGGGTGCTCTATGAGGTTCCTGTTTGTGCTGTAACAAATTCCCACAAACTTAGTGACTTAGAAACGACACACATTTATTCTCTTCTTATTTTCTTACTTAGGTTAATTTATTTTCTTCCAGGGGTCGGAAGTCCAAAATAGCCTCACTAGACCAAAAGCAAGGTGTTACCATGCTGTGAGTCTTCTGGAGGCTCTAGGGAAGAACTGGTTCCTTGGCTTTTCCAGCTCTGCGATGCCACTGTATTTTTGGACACCTACCCCTTCCGCCATCTTCACAGCCAGCAGAGCGGCATCTTCAGATCTCTCCACTCTAACTTCCTGCCTCCTTCTACTGCTTATAAAGACCAATGTGATTACATTCCATCACCTGGATAGTCCACAATGATCTCCTCATTTAAAAGTCAGCTGCTTAATATTTTTTATTCCATCTACAGTCTTATCTTAATTCCCTCTTGCCATAGTCACATAACTTATTCACAGCTTCCAGGATTGGGACAGGAACATCTTCGGGAGGTTGGAGGCAGAATTCTGCCCAACATGGACAGCAATAGATTTTAATTGTTAGGTAATACTCTACTCTCCATTTTGTTCTCCAAGCACTTCCATCTCTTTTGCAACCATGTGCTTGCACTGAATCACTCTCTGTGTGAATTATCCTGAGGGGTTTCTATATTCCTCACTGGAAATGGACTGAAATAGGGGACTGAGCTCTGAGTTTATCTGATCAACATGAAAACCTTCCAGGATAGAGGAAACAGTTGGAACAAAGTCCCTGAGGCTTGAGAAGGTGGTAGTGTGTTCAAAGACATACATGAGGGCCATTGTAGCTGAAGCCCAAAGAGGGGAAAGAGAAGTCAGAGAAGGAGGCGGGTTGCAGAAGGAAGCCCAGGCAAGGACCTGGAATTACTGTGAATGAGACAGGAAGCCACTGGAAGGTTTTGAGAACATGAGTGGCTTCATTTGACTAAGAACTTTAAAAGTATCACTCAGATCATGTGGGGAATAAACTGCAGGTTTTTTTTTTTGAAGATTTTATTTATTTATTCGACAGAAATAGAGACAGCCAGCGGGAGAGGGAACACAAGCAGGGGGAGTGGGAGAGGAAGAAGCAGGCTCATAACAGAGGAGCCTGATGTGGGGCTCGATCCCATAACGCCGGGATCACGCCCTGAGCCAAAGGCAGACGCTTAACCGCTGTGCCACCCAGGCGCCCCAAGCAGGATTTTTTTTTTAACTTCAAGATTCCCCATGCGTGTGTTAACAGTAGAGTTACAGCACTGTATTCTATGTAACTGCACTCACTCTGACCTCACAGTTTTTTAGTTCTTGTTAGCAATAAAATCCTTTAAATATTTTATATGATTTGACTTTTTAAGTGCTCTTCTGGTCATTGAACTTTATTCAAATTGAAGGTACAATAGGCCTCATGCCTATGGTGTTCCTTTTCTTTTCCTTGTATGTGCAGCTCAGTTGTGTGCTAAAAAAACACCTTCAAGTTATCATTTCTATAAAAGACATTTCACTTTCTAAAGACTTAAACAAAACTAAAAAACAACACACAAATGAAACATAAGTGAGCTCCTCAAGAGAGGGAGTAATTAGCATCTAAGCTTCTTAAGGGTTGAAATTTCTTCCTAGTTGGTTATAATATAAAATGAGAATGAGCAATTAAGTTTAAACAGAGAAGTTTCATATATTTTTTAAAAGTATCTATTTTTAAAAGATTTTACTTGTTTATTTGAGAGAGAGAGAGGAGAGTGAGCACGAGCGTGGGGGGGGGTGGCGGGGGCAGAGGGAAAAGCAGACTCCCCACTGAGCAGGGAGCCTGATGCAGGATTTGATCCCAGGATCCTGGGATCATGACCTGAGCTGAAGGCAGATGCTTAACCGCCTGAGCCACCAAGACACTACTATTTTTTAAAAGTATCTTTGCTGGCATACCTGATTTGTGACAAATTCGTTGTCACCAAAATTTTAGAATGGTGATTTTTTTTTCTTCCAGAAACATTGTTTATGTGGTTAGTAAAATTTCATTAAGTTTCTAGAAAAAAAAAAAAACTTAAAAAATTCAGATTTACCTTAGGATAGAAAAAGAAATGAACACTCACCTGCAAACAAATTTATTAGACAATTACATTTTACCTTTTTTTCATCATCTCTGTTACTCTATTTTACTTAAAGCAATTGTATAGAAATTCAATTAAATAACATTCTGTGATTTTTGTCTTTCTTATGAGGCTGTTGTGAAAATTCCCTAGTTTTCACACTGCATTTGAAAGTGAAGATTAAAGTTAAATAAGAATGATGAATCATTTTCAATAGGATGATAGTGATTCAACCATTAATAGGTATCAAAGTACTTAAAAGGTTATAAGGGCATTGCAAAAGTTGTGTTTTTTTGGTATTAATTTTATAACAGTATTTAACATACATATATATTTTAATATATATTTGCCATTCTTTATTAAGAATGAATCCCAAAGAGTTACTTATGTATTTCCCCAAAAGACACACAAGTCAGGAAAAGGTAAACATAGCAGGTCCCCTCTTTCATGGCAGGACAAACTATTAAACATACTTCTCCCAAAGTAGAGGGAAAAAACTTGCCTCTAGAAATCACTTTGTTGACACACTATTTCCGATCACTTTATGGCCTTATCTTACAAATTCAGTGTAAATTTAACTACTGGATTTGAACTGCAATAATGATTTGAATTACATTACATTAATGTACTTCTTAAACATAGATTTTGTAATGTTATCAATTAAAAACTAAGCAATATCAATCTTCAGCATTGTGTAAAGGATATACTATTAAAGATAATGTGAAAGTGAATATATTTAAACTCTTTATCACAAACTATATTCTATTAGGTGGCTCATTTTCCTCATCTGTAAAGTGGAGATAATTATAGCACTTCTCTTTTAAGTTAATTTGAATATAAGTGAATAAAGAGCCATAGAAGCAGAGTATATTGAAATAAAAAGTTACAAGAAGGGTGACTGGGTGGCTCAGTCGATTAAACGTCTGCTTTTGGTTCAGGTCATGATCCCAAGGTCTTGATGGAGTCCTGCCTCAGGTTCCCTGCTTAGCGGGGAGCCTGCTTCTCTGTCTCCCTCTGCCCCTCCCGCTGGCCCGCTGCTTGGGCTCTCTCTCTCGTTCACTCTCTTTCTCTCAAATAAATAAAATAAAAAAAAAAAAAAAAAAAAAAAGGTTACACGAAGACTATTTAATATACTGTTGATTCCCAGCAACATTTCAATATATATTTATTCCTTTACATATATGATAGGGCATAAAAATAACTCTGTCAGTTTCTACTCAATGTGGAAAATCATAATTTCCAACACTAATGATTTATCTAATTTGTATTAAACTGATTAAAAGTTATCTTTTTTAAAAGTTATCATTAAAAAAGATGTTCCCTTTCATTATTTTAAGAACCAGCACTATATAATTTGGTCAATCATTACTTCATGGTTAAAATATTTTCTTTATTTCTTTTTTTCATTTCTTAGCTATCATTATGATTACTATTTTTATTATTGTTGTTATTTTTGACCTAGAATTTTAAGCCTGGGCAACATAGACAATTAGACCTTAAATGACCAAATAAAATTGAAAGTCTCTTTAATCGCTTATGGAACACATCAATGTTTTCATAGAAAAAGTATCAAACAAAAAACTTTGTAACAGAAAGGAGAATGTCAATTTTATTTCATTTAGTCCAAGGCCATATTAACACTTTCTAGGAAATGAGTGTTTTAAGGTATATTTTAAAGCATAGTTGAAGTAATAAAATGAAAATGAAAGCATTTCATGGGGCACCTGGGTGGCTCAGTTGGTTAAGCGTCTGCCTTCAGTTCAGGTCATGATCTCGGGGTCTTGGGATAGAGCCCTGAGTAAGGCTCTGTTCTCAGTGGGGAGTCTGCTTCTCCCTCTGCTCCGCCCAGCTTGTGCTGGCTCTCTCTCTTTCTTCTCTCAAATGAATAAATAAAATCTTTTAAAAAGAGAGAGAGTGCATTTGAATAAAATTCTATTTTGGGAGTTTTAGAAGATAAATCACCAACTCTTTATATAAGCATTCCTGTTAGTTGTTGTATCTACCAACATCTCTGCTCTAATGTTCCTTTAATGACCTTTGCAGACAGAGAGCACGGAGTACCTGGTAATTGAATGAGCGCAATGTAGGGACAGTACTTAGTCTCAGGCAAGAAGGGCCTTTTCATAAACCTTAGAGAACTCTGTCCTAACAGGAAAAGGAATTCCCGGAGCCAAGGGAATGTGCCCATTCTGAGGCTTGGGCTCCTCCTCCAAAGCCATAGTCCAGGGTTCCAGAATGCTAGGTTTTGCAGCTCAGATAGCTCCAAGCCTTCACGCGAGGCCTGCAGGTGTCTCTTTCACGGGGGTCCTTGGTAATAAGGATGGATCATTGTTCCTCCAGTGGCAGGCATACTCCTCAACAGAGACAGTCAAGGGGCAGCTCTTTTTTTTTTTTTTAAGATTTTATTTATTTATTCGACAGAGATAGAGACAGCCAGCGAGAGAGGGAACACAAACAGGGGGAGTGGGAAAGGAAGAAGCAGGCTCATAGGGGAGGAATCTGATGTGGGGCTCAATCCCATAACGCCGGGATCACGCCCTGAGCCGAAGGCAGACGCTTAATCGCTGTGCCACCCAGGCGCCCCAAGGGGCAGCTCTTTATTGGTGGAGATTCACGTGTGTAGAGAATTGGAAAGTGCAGGGTGATGTCGAAATGCTACTTACGGAGGAGGCCTCAGAACGCTGATTGGAGACAGATGAGTCTATGGATTCCAAGCTTGAATTGGATCTGTCAGCCTCATCTCAGACAGAGAAACTTGAAAGGACAATGCAGAGACAAGTGACTGCTAGGGGGAGTCCACTGATAAAGGAGAATACTGACAGGAAAATGGAATTTTGGGCTCAGCCCTTTCATTTTTGGGTCAGACCTGGTAAGGAGCACAACCAAAACCGAACTTTTATGTTCATTTCTTATAAATGGGAGTGTGCCATTGCCCCAGGATAAACTTACTGTCTCAGGGAAAGTCTCGTAGTTTAATGATACACTTTTTGACATAAATTTTTACAGTGCAAAATATATAGCCTCAGTTTGATAAATAATTGTATTTTTTAAACATCTGTTCAATCCATTAATCTTCACACTTCTCTCTGCCCTTTCACGTTGAGTAAGAATGATATTTCTGTGATTTGATTATTTTAGGCTAACTAGTTTCTGCAGTATTTACAACTTATTTGAAAATAGTTTATCATATCCAGTGTTGTATTCAGTGGGTGTTATTTTGGTTAAAATATCATCCCGTACAGTTAGCATGCTAAGGAAGAGTGCATAGTCTATACGTAGCCATCTAGCAGTGTTTCATAAAGGCAGCGTGTCAGAGACGGCTACCACGAGGGTTTGTTATTTGACCTTGAGCAACTATCTACAATTATAAAGTTAACATAGTATGTCAGAAATGGATTTTCATTGGTGACAATAATGTTCTATTGACCACCATAATAAATGTTTCAAATAAGTTCTCTTGCATAAATGTAAATGTATCCTGTGTGCAATGGCTAAAATATTTTGAAATGCTTCCCACACCTGAATCAGCAGGTTATAAAAGCCAGTGAGGCGGAACAGCCCACGGGGATGGCGCTAGAGGACTGATCCTTAAAACTCCTGCGTCCTGCCCCTGGTTTAGTTGTGTTTGTGATGCCAACTCGAGCAGTTATAAAATCCTGCAGAACTCTGGAAAGCCGAGGGTCTGCCTTACATAAACTTTTAAGATGTGGTTAGGACACCTAAAAGGACAGAACTATGTCTGCATGCTGACAGAATGAACTGTTTGGACTGCTTTGTGCTTGCCTGCTAATAAACACATGATTAATAAATGTCTGCATGGGTGGCAGAGAATTATTTGGGGACTTGCTTTTATTATAATTGCTGAGAGGTTTGCCGCGGGGGAGGGGAGTAGTTAATTTCCATTCACCTCAAACTTTTTGGAGGCTACAATGTATTACTCAGCCAGCTTTGAAACACTTAAACATTCAACTGTTATTCCTTCAGAGGAAGCAAAATGAAAAACAAGGTGAAAGGATCTATAGCAGAGACAAAGCCTCACTGGATTAGAGAGTATGACTTTGATAGTCTCAGAGGGCATGGTTTTAAAAAGAATTCCCTAAAGATTTCTCTGAATATGAGAATAGCTTCTCTTGAGCACCCATGTCCAAGGGAGTTTTGAATTTCAAACCCTGTCAGCACGTCAGCTCTCTCAAGTAATTCAAGGTTGCCTCAACTTCTGGGTTCCACAGAGACCATCATCCAGAAGCAGGTCTTATAGGAGCTGTCCAAGAGCTCTGCCCCGTGAGGAGATCCAATACATAGTGTCAGAGAGAAGCACCCTGGGAATTCACCTTCTGGACGGAGGGTGTTTCTGCTCTTTCTTTCTATGCAAAGCACACAATCTGCTTCTTTCTAGAAGCCAGGGAGTGAGGAGATTTGGCTGACTCTTTCATTAAAGCATGAAACAATGACCCCAGTCCCCTGCTTTATATGACCCATCAGGTTCTGTCCCCTATCTTCTGGGGTGTGGAAGGTCCCTCTGCCCATGTACCCCAGGATTTAAAGTCCCAGCCACCCCTCACCTCTTAGGGGAAATCTCAGTGCCTAAGGGGCTTATAATTCAAACCCCTCTCCCTCACACATACCTTAGAGTGTCTCCCACTCCTTCCTGCTCCTTTTTACCAAGCTGTGTAGAATTCCCCTAGCCTCTGTCATCTTCCCAAGATTCTACATCAAAATCTGAAAATGTTAAAAATCATTGCATTTATTCCTAAATTTCATCTTTTTTTTTTTTAAGATTTTATTTATTTATTTGACAGAGAGAGAGGCAGCCAGCGAGAGAGGGAACACAAGCAGGGGGAGTGGGAGAGGAAAAAGCAGGCTCCTAGCGGAGGAACCTGATGTGGGGCTCGATCCGATCCCAGGGATCCGGGATCACACCCTGAGCCGAAGGCAGATGCTTAACAACTGAGCCACCCAGGCGCCCCCCTAAATTTCATCTTTAAAAGCATATCATTTGCTGCAAACTTTACTGATAGATGAATGAGATAGTTTTATAAAATGCATTGATCAATGTTATTAATAAGGAGTTTAGAGTTTATTTGAATTTAACTGGGAATTAAAGAATTAATACTGATCTATTCATTTGTGGTAAAATGTGTTGGGTTATGTTGTAAGTAGACCTGTTTAGATTTTACTCCCCATTGACTGAAAACACCTTGATTCAAAAAAGGCAAAGGTAGTGTTTCTCTAAACCTTTATAAGAAAGAACAAAGTTCAAGCACTTTACCACAGACTTAAGATTGTAAATGCAAAGCTATTATAAGTAAGAGTGTGTAGAATTTGGTGAAAGGATAAAAAAGCAGGCCAATAGGACCATCCAGGGCGCCTGGGTGGCATAGCCCTTAAGCGTCTGCCTTCGGCTCAGGGTGTGATCCCAGCATTCTGGGATCGAGCCCCACATCAGGCTCCTCCGCTAGGAGCCTGCTTCTTCCTCTCCCACTTCCCCTGTTTGTGTTCCCTCTCTGCTGGCTGTCCCTGTCAAATAAATAAATAAAATCTTAAAAAAAAAAAAAATAGAACCATCCAAATACGGCCATTGTCATTCATGACAGCCAACCTGCAGTGAAGGGAGGAGGAGAATACTTTAAGTTAATCATGCTAGGTCATTTGTATACTTATAAAAATCAATTTCAGGTGGATTGTCAGCCTAAATATAAAAAGTAAAATAGTAACTTATAAGGCTATGTAGGGAAATATTTTTCTATAGTTGTGGTAAAAATATTTCTTAATCAATAGACAAGGATTGTTAGAACCAAAGAGGGAAAAATAATAAATTAGGCTACGCTAAACTCAAACTTTATGATATAAAAGATATACTCTTAGAAAGAAAACATTCCACTACTTAGTGGCAAAACATATAAATATATACATATAATTCAATTTTTTTAGAAAAAGAGAAAAATAGAAAATGGGCCCCAAAAAAGTGAACAGACACTTCACAAGAGAAAAAACTCATCTGGCAAATACACACATATAAAAGATGTTTAACTTTTTTAGTCTTGAGGTCAATACAAATTACAGTTTTCACAAGACACTACTAGAAATCCAAAAAAATAGCTAAAAACAACGGATATGGAGCAAACAGAATTATCATGCAGAAATTATGTGAAAACACTTTGGGGAACTATTTGGCAATATCTACTAAAATTAATCATATGCATACCTATGACGCAGCAAGTCCAGTCCTCGATAGTCAACAGAACTGAGTATAAATATACGCACCCAAGACCTGCATTCCGTACATAGCAGCACCCCACACAACCCGAGTGCTGCCCAGTAGAAGAGTAGATACATAATCTGTAGCGTATTCATAAGATGGAATACTCCACCACAATAAAAATATTAATTTTTATTTTGCCACAAGCAAAAACATTGCATGTGGCAATGTTCTGTGTGAGACATATTTCACAAAAGAAAAAAAAAAGCGATAATGCAAAGCCAAAGAAAGCAGAAACGAAAGAGTTCAATTTCAGGTATATAAAATAAGATAAATTCATAAACAGGTAAATCTGTGGTGTGAGAAGTCAGTATAGAGTTTACTTTTGGGAGAACGGTGCCTTGTAAGGGCATAAAGGGAGCTCCCGACGGGCAAGGAAGGTTCCATTTTCCGATCTGCATCCCAGTTAAGTAGGTGATTCTATTTTGGGAAAATTCATTGATTTATGGCCTGTATACCTTTGGACGTATGTGGTAATTTATAAATTTTATTCCAATATTCTAATTTAATGATTATTTGAATTAATGACAGACACAAAATCACCGACCCAAGCAGTTCTGAGATTTAAAAAGGTGTAGAGAAAGCACATACATACACAGAAGTTTATCATATTTAACTACTAAAAACAAAAGAAATTTTTAAAAAATCCTGAAGTCAGCATGAGTAAAAACACACATTATCTTTAGACGAAAACAAATTATAGCAGATGTCTCATGAGAAACAATGCTTGCTGCAAGACAATGAAGCTGAAAGAACAAAACTGTTAAGCCAGAAACCGGTACCTTTCAAATATGAAGGAACCATAAGGGTTTTTCAGGCAAATAAAAACTGGAAATTTGTCAGCACCTCTGTTCACAAGAAATGTTAGAGAAAATTCTTCAAGTGGAAGTATTATGATAAAAGCTTGTATTGCTTTCATATCCTTATACTGCCCAGATCTTTCCTGACAGTCAAGCTAATCAATGACTTCAAATAATGAGTTTTCCTTAACCGAATAAAATATTTTAAATTTTATCTAAACAGGAATAATGCTATGCATAAGGTATAGAATGTTCATAATACAGTAAAACAGTAATTTATCTTATTGGACTATTCATTCGTTACTCCTTTGACAGTAAATATTTTTTGAGCATTTGTTACACAGGGCATGGTCCTAGGTGATTCCTTCATGTATTTAGAATGTATTTATTCATGTTTTTAGTGACTGGGTATTGCATGCCAATAATATTCCAGGTTGTATACTAGCCAAAATGTGAGATATACATTACTAATATGGCATTCTTGCCCACATGGATCATTAGATTCTGGTTGGAAGATAGACAGATGATAGATATATAGATAGATAGACAGATAGAACCAAACAGCATAATATTTCAAATTATCCTATCCAAGTGTACAACCATCAAGCCATTTTCACTTAAACTACCAATAGGTTACATTAATACATGAAGAGCCACTAAATTCTATTCTGTAGGGTTTTTTTTGCTCCAGCCAGAATGTAAATGTGCTTGTATGTATGTGTGTGTGTCGAAGTTAGGGTCTGCTCCCCTTTTAAGCCAGCCCTCCTCGGTGTTTCTATCCACTCATTTAGCGAGCACGCCTCAGCAGGTTTCTCATGTTGTTGATACAGAGACAGTACTGGCTCAAGTACAGACCCCTGAAGACACAGCGGCAGAAACTGTCCTCTGGTCCAGAGGTTAGCAAAGCTTTTCTGTCAAAGGACAGATGCAGGTAATATGTATGTAAGTCTTTGTTGGTGACATACAATCTCTAGCTCATATTCTTTTATGCATTTTTCTTACAACTCTTTAAAATGTAAAAGGCATTCTCAGTTCATGCCTGCACAAAAACAGGCTGTAGCCTGAATTTGGTCTTCGCTATAGTTTGACAACCCCTTCTCTAGATGATGAGGTGAGTTACCGTGTTTGCCACAGCATGTTTGACGTATTTCTCTCAACTATTCAGATGATTCCTTAGCTTAAAATGAAATTTATAAACTTTTTTTTGGTTGCATAAAGTTTTACATCGTCTGCAGGTTATTCTGGGTTGTAGGCTTTTCCAGCTGTTTCCTTTTATTTATTTTATTTTATTTTTTTAAAGGTTTCATTTATTTATTTGACAGAGATAGAGACAGCCAGCTCTGAGAGAGGGAACACAAGCAGGGGGAGTGGGAGAGGAAAAAGCAGGCTCATAGCGGAGGAGCCTGATGTGGGGCTCGATCCCATAACGCCGGGATCATGCCCTGAGTCAAAGGCAGATGCTTAACCGCTGTGCCACCCAGGCGCCCCCCCCTTTTATTTTTTTAAAATAGAATTATGCCTTGGTTTTATAGTATTTCCACAGGCTGTTTTGTAGGAAGAGACAAGAACAATATTAGAATAAAGTTTTGGGGTNTGCTTAACCGCTGTGCCACCCAGGCGCCCCCTTTTATTTTTTTAAAATAGAATTATGCCTTGGTTTTATAGTATTTCCACAGGCTGTTTTGTAGGAAGAGACAAGAACAATATTAGAATAAAGTTTTGGGGTTTTTTTTAAAGATTTTATTTATTATTTATTTATTTTAGAGAGAGCGCGCAAGCAGGGAGGAGCAGAGGGAGAGGGACAAGCTGACTCTGCACTAAGAACAGAGCCTGACACAGGGCTCGATCCCACAACCCTGAGATCAGGACCTGAGCAGAAACCAAGAGTTGGATGCTTTAACCAACTGAGCCCCTAGGTGCCCCAGAATAAAGGATTTTTGAACAGTAATGACACAAGGTCATCTAGACTTACAACCTGGATAATCTTTTTTTCTTTCTTCCCTCCCCGCCCCGCTACAATTTTAAATGATCATAAAATCCCTCCCATCAAAGTGAAAGTGGATATTCATAGATGTTTTTGCAAAGCACCTTGATGGAGAAAGTTTGCATCCAAAGCTGCTATTCCTGACTTCCAGCATTTGCATGGATTTTTGCTAGGCCAATTAAGAAGAGAAATAGTGACAGTAATAGAAATACAGTTGATAAAGTCTATGTACTTGAGGCAGAAAGTCACTATTTTAATAAAGGAATACAGAGTTACTGCTGAAAGAAAAATCCAAAGGTCTCTGCAATAAGTGAATTACTTCCAATATCAGGAAGCAGCCTTAGTGGGGTGGATATGGGGCAACGTGGAAAGCAGATCAGAAAATGTGGATGAAAAAATAGTGTTAGATGAGCACAATAAAAGAAGTTATCTGATCCTGCTGTTTGAGGATCAGATAACACTTTACAGGGTGTTTGCTGGTGGGAGCAAGGGTTAATAATTTCACCAACATTTCATAGGACTTATAAGTTAATACCAAATACTATCATTGTATGATTGCATATTAGTTATCTGAACCATAAGAAAGCTCAATATATCGTTGATTCGTGGTAGTTATATTTTCTAAAGTCACCAGGAACACTAATTAGCTAACACTGAGTCATTGCCCTTAGGGGAAATACAGTTAGATTCCTGCCAGCCTACTATCAAATGAACAATACATAACTTTATTTTATGTGTGTTTCTGTTTAAAGACTTAATATATATTGATTCATTAACCTTGAACCTCACAGCCACCAGCACTGTAAGTCATGCCTGAACAAAGCTTATCTGTAATCCACCTGTTCTTTCTCGATGCAAAGCACATCACGGCCTTCTCGTGCTAAAGAACAACAAACGGCACTTCGGCATTGTTTGGGGGTCATCTTAATAGCAAAATCACCAAAAAACCCAATAAATCCCCCCCAAAAAGCCCGTGGCACTAAATAAACTGCAAAAAGGATTTTTGTATTGTTGTAGTATGAGCGCTGAAACCAGAAGACAGAGTGTCACTTTGTTCAACTTCAGCTGAGAATGTGAGCCTGGGGAGACTCCATCTTCCACCTCCCTGTGCATGCACTTGTCTGCAAATGACCATTTAAGTGTCATAAATATTGATTTGGGGGTTACAAATACATGTTAGCTGATACGCAAATTCTCAGATACACAATCCTCAAATAATGAGGATCAAGTGTTCCTTGTGTGGGTTTCATTCTCTTGATAAGTTTGTCGTCTTCAGCATGCTATGATGTTACTAGGAAAAAAGGGATCTGAATAGGGTGGATAGAAGTCCAGGACGCATGTTCCCACATGGAACTCAAGTGAAATGCGGGCCTTTTTGGCTACGCTGGAAGTTACGTAGTCCCAGGGATGCATTCCCTAGAAAGGAGACTTCTTCAGGATCCGATCTGCCTGCATCACAATTATGCTGTGAGGCTTAGCACAGTATTTGGCACAATGAAGCCTCCAAAAGAGAGTTGTTGAAAACATGTATCGATATAAATATCACCTGCTTGATCCCATTTCTGTTTTTATTGCCCAAATTTTATTTTTAGGCTCTTGCCATCACCTTCTAGTGTTCCTCTTTTTAAAATATTTGGCATTTAAACAACTCTATCTTGACTCAACACTTGTAGTTTTATTTTCCTAAACTGTATTTGGTTCCTCGCCTTTGACTCTAATAGTTTCTAACATGCGCTGATCACATTCATCTAAGCATTCAGCAACTTGCAGTTCTTGTCCTATTGAGTATTAGGTCAAGGTTAGCAGTTCATATTGCTTCTTCGAGTTGCTAAAGGAAAGCCAAGTTGCCAAAACACTTAAATGATTTCTAAAACACCCTCTTTATACACAAAACACACACGAGTATCTTACATGAAGAAAATAGCAATTTTCGGTATTTAAGATGATGAGTCTCTTCAAACTGCCCCTTGTCCGGGGGACCATGTGCAAATGTACTGGGAGGTGTCATCTACATCCTGAATCGGGCTGGGAAGTGATAAATGCACACCACAAAAATTACATTTGTTTCTTTGTCCTTGTCTTCCTTCCTAAATCCTCTTCAACATCTGATCTCTTGTTTACTACCCACAAACATTTTCACATAGATTGCTGTGCGCCCTATGAAAAGGCAGGGACCGCATATTATATGCTGTGTATATTTCCTCCAGCCTCACTGTTTCACTCTCTCCATCTCCAGCCTTAACTATTTCAGGCTCTACTCCCACGATAACCTAGTTGTTGGAATCTCTGTCTCATTCTAATGAGTTATAACCAACTCTGAGAACACAGCTAATCTTAGTAAAAGAACAAAATAAAGTTGCTAATTTCTTACATTTTAAGCCTGACAATTAGGCACACTCAATCTTTTTTGTTGAAAGTAACAAAAACTTGCTCAAAAATCACTTAAGCAAAAAGCATAGTTTTATGGTTAGAATAAAGGGGTGATTTTTCATTTAAGATGCAGAATAAGCACATATATTTATTTTTTCTATTTCCTGAGAACCCAATATAAACTATGATAAAGGAGGTGAAGAGAAATAACATACAATAAAGAGAACAGAGGGTAAGCTATTTGTAGAACCCATTTAAAGAGAAAATTGATAAGGGCAAATAATATATTAATTGTTCAAAAATGGTGAAAACCTCGGGGCGCCTGGGTGGCACAGTCGCTAAGCGTCTGCCTTTGGCTCGGGGTGTGATCCCAGCGTTCTGGGATCGAGCCCCCACATCAGGCTCCTCTGCTAGGAGCCTGCTTCTTCCTCTCCTACTCCCCCTGCTTGTGTTCCCTCTCTGGCTGGCTGTCTCTGTCAAATAAATAAATAAAATCTTTAAAAAAAAAATGGTGAAAACTTAATTGGTTCATACAGGTCACCCCCTAGGATGTACAAGTTCCCCCTAGGGTACACAGGATCTTAGGAAACTATTAGCTCAGGGCTCCTGTCTATATAAACAATATCAGTCACCCCAAATCAGCACAACGGCACTACTTTGGTGGCCTAATATCTCTTTTTTTTTTTTTTTTTAAATAACACTACTTTGGTGGCAATATCTCTTGATCCTACCAACAAAGTACCATCCCAGTCAGTGGAGTGATCTACTACCAGGCTGTCCTCTTAGAACTGGAGTGTAGCCACAGTGCCTCAGAGGACGCATGGGAGGGACTTCCAGAGCTCCTTGAGGTGTCCTGTTGACCCAGCATTCGGGGTAAAAGGTCAAAGACTATCCTGAGGGGGAGAATCGAGTATTGGGGCCCACATGAATACTTGGCTTGATGACATGCAAGGAAGGCACTGTCAGCTGTGGTTGCCCTTTGGCAGCAGACGGGAGTGAAAAATATTAAGGAAAGCAATCCAAAGTAGAGAACGCCAAGTTGCCCGGAGCCCAAGGCAATCAAAGGGCAATATTTGGTTCACAAAAGAATTAAAATCTGTTCATTATTTCATACAATGAAAAACTGATATGGATAAAGCTGCCATTAGTCCATATGGCACAGTTTTGCAAACTGGGAAAAACATTTCTTTCTTTATTTTAGTTTTATTTGTCAGAAACTTGCAATAAAAGATTTTGTGAGAACATGATACTTTCTGCAGTAAAAAATATCGAAATTTAGCACTTTCTCTCATATCATTTAACTTTATTACTCCTGAAGATAAGACCCTCTGAAGGTTTTGTTACACTGCATCCCACGTGCTTATGGCAGAGCGTGGTGCAGAGCTGCCAAGCATTTTGTTGCATAAGGCATGCTAGAGCTTTCCTTAAATCATGTCTGCAACAACAGTATAAACAATGTAACTGGCATCAGTTGTTCTCTGCAAGGAAAATGTTTGGTTTGATCCAGTTGAGATATGTTAAATGATGTGCTAAACGAGGTCTTTTAAGTTGTTCTCCCTCATGTTCTGCTAAACTACATTCTACCCAGAACCTCGTTTATTAGAATTAGTTATTTAGATTCAGAAGAATATTATTCAAGTATAACGAAAATATGATTATTCACAACTCAAGAATATTCTGTTTACGTCAGAGACACACACTATTAAACTGGATGAGTGTTTTCTGTGGCTTCAGGAAGTAATGACATAATTATTATGATTTAAAAAAAATAACTGCAGCCGGTTGATCTTTACACTGAATTTAGAATAGGAAAAAGTTAAGTCTTGGTAGGAGTATCCCTCGGCTCACTTCTTGAAAAGAGCACTAAATACCAGATACACCGAGAAAGTTTTTTTCCTTATAAATTCGTCTGATCATACCTGTTTGATGTCTGAGCTTAACATTCTATATAGGTTTGTAGATTTCTTCAAAAGGCATTGTCAAGCATGATTTAAAAAAAAATCTAACTCTGTAGAACAATGGAAAGAAGTATTAGCAATATCAAGGATTACTATCTTCATTTTTATGTGTCTTTTACAATTCCTGTTGTTTTGGAGATGTTGCAAAGGAAGGCTTTTCTGCTATTTCTAATAAGAGAAATTATGCATGAGATTTTTTGTGTAAATTACAAAAAACAATGTGGCTTGTATTCCTAGGCATAATTAGAAGTACACATAATCTATGAAGTATCACAATCTTGCTATCTAGGAATTTACCATTTGCATTTAATGTGACTCACCAAGCAAAATAACAAAGTGGTCAGCCTGTAGAACTACTGTGTGCAAGAACTGTGGTGAGAAATACAAACGTAAGTGTAGATAAGTTGATCGTCTTTCCCTTCAAGCTAATCACAATCTATATATTCTTTAATCTCAGGTGTGCCCTTCATCTCTGACATCTTTACACTCCTTGCCATCCTTTTACCTTTTCAGGAGGAAAGGAAATTATGTAAGTTGCCAAAACATCCATGTAAATTACTATATGTCAATGGGTTGTTTTTGCCAAGCTACATTTTTTTTTCATTTAATTTTACCTAGTTTCAGAGAATTAAGGTAATTTACTAAAAGCCGTAAAGCACGTTTGTTACAGAGCAACCACGAATATGAGACATCCTAGGTCCTGGCACTCTTTCTCCAAACATCATCATACTTGCCTAACTTCAGGTACAAAACATTCCAAAAATTTCTCACCAAAAAAAGGGGGGGGAGCACAAATTAATACTAGCTAAATAGTAATAATGTAATTGCACGCTTCATTAGGATTACAGAAAAATAAAAACAATAGGTATACACATATAATATATTCTACCAATGTTATGATAAATGCTTGTCATTAGTATAGAGTAAAAGTAGTGTCCTCTTTATACATCTTAGAGAGATATTGTCCTTATAGAAATCGTATTACTGTTAATTAGCTCTAGAAAGCAATGTGCCCTTCACAGAGTTAACTAATCAACTTAGTTATAAAAATGAGTAATTACAGCTGTTAGGCTAATGAGCCTTTAAATCCACAAAGAGGTCATTGTTGTATGATATTTTTTCAGATGTGATCCATGGTGCACAGGGATCAAAATATTATGTGTGTGAGGAGTCTTCCACTTTAAACTCCATGAAATCTGAATGATAGGATGGGTCAGAATCCAAGTCCATCTTAACTAAAAAAGTTCTCTGTGGTCAGCATTATGTGTCAGTGACATGATCAATGAGTGGGGCACGTTAATTATATAAGGTATGGTGATAAAACATTACCTAAGGAAATTCAGAGGAAGAAAAGAAGCTTGTGCCATTTACATCTGGAAAAATATATGCCATAAAACAAAATGTAGTCAAACTCTGAGATGCCATGCTAAATGCAGGAATACAAATACTGTGGAAAAGATCTAATTATCCTTACTTCTTTTAAAAATTTTCTGCTATGAACCAAAAAAAATTTGTAAATGTCTAACAAGTCATTGGCATTCTCATTATTAAATATAATCAAACACTGTGCAAGGCACAGCCTAAATCTCTAATAGTGAAAATATGACAATGACCCTTAAAAGTGAACATGACAGAGAAGGGCCACCACTTGTTATTCTAGAATTAAACGAGCAAATGCAGTTCAATATTGAAAATGAGATGGGGGCATAATAACTTGTTAAATATTATTTTAACAAAAAAGAAATCTCAATCCTCCAATAATAAATGAATGTTTCCAAAGAATAGAAACCATATGAATGGATGGCTATTAATTATACAGATTCAGAATTAGAGAATAATATTCAATCAGTTATGATCCTTCATGTCTCACACAGTAGCTACAGGTAAGCAATATCACCTAACATAGAGAACATTCTTTGAAAGAACATACTCATTTTAAAGAAACCACATTGATAAACATATATAGAAATTTATTTTCCTTTTAGTTACTCTCCGTTCCAAATTGTTTTTTCTACTAAAAGCCTTTCATAATTTTAAGTAGACTTTATAATCACATCAAGTTTATAAATCTAAAATGTAATATTTTCAGAAGGGCGTGTCCCAGACCCTAAATAACTATCCCATGATAACTTTTAACATAGGAAATATATGTATTTCTATGGAGGAAATGAAGATGAAACTACTTATTTTCACATACACCTGAATGTGGGGAGAGTGAATTGCTGGGAAAGATCTCAGAGAAATAATATTTGAATTGACTTTGAAGGACACAGGGTGTTTTATATGAACATTCAAGAAAAGGAAACAGCAAGAGCAAGGAGGTATTCACTAGACAGAAAACCATAACACTGCAAAACCATTGAGCTTGCTCATTTGAATGCTGTCACTCAGTTCTGCTGGTTTTCCAATTCTATCTGTATATTGTCAATTCACCTTTCCTGCTGTGTCTGCATCAGTCCTGACCAGGTTATAAACCAATGCTATATAAATTTAGTGGGGTGCCTGGGTGGCTCAGTCACTTAAGCATCTGCCTCAGGTCATGATCCCAGGGCGCTAGGATGGAGCCCCAGCTTGGGCTCCCTGCTCAGTGGGGAATCTGCTTGCTTCTCCCTCTCCCTCTGTGCCCCACCTCCCCCCGTTTGTGCGCAAGCTGTCTCAAGTATATAAATAAAATCTTTAAAAACAAACTAAATAAATTTAGCAGTCCCTCTCTGATGCCTATTTGGAGTCTAGAATTATTGTAATTATTTCACTTTTGCTTTAAGTTTTAAGTGCACAGAGGCAGCCCACATGCCCACTGAGCTGTGACTTTCTTTTTCTCGCCTCACATGCCCAGTTGTCATAGAACTAGTCCTCTGTTTTCCTTTGCTGTGTGAATCCAGTCTTATTCTGAAATATGCTTTCCTGTGAGTCATCATAGGTTAACGTGCATTTTCAAGAGACTGTTACTAATAGTTCATTTTCAAATTGGTCCTTTTCTGATAATTGGCTCAGCCTCTTTTATTTGTAATTACCACATAATAGACATGTTAAATTTTGAAGCAATGCTGTTTTTAAAAATCAATTTAATATTTTAAATGACGAAATGAAAAATAGTACCTTATATAAGCAGCTAATTTTTTTTTAGTTTATGTCCTTAAAAGAATTTCACCAATGGCCTCTCTCTTTAGCTATAACGTGTTCCATAAATGTATTTGACAGAGCTCCTTGCTTATGCATATGCCACATCTTCTCTCTGGCACAGCACTCATCCTTCAGAATGACTTAAATGTCATCTCTTCTGTGACGGGTCTCCTGACCAATCTGTAATGGCCTCATATTCTTATTAGGGCACATATTACTCATTAATAGAATTTTTTTTTTTTTTACATGTGTGTTCCTTTTACCAAATTACAAGCTCCTTGAATGACAGGACTCTGTCATCTTTGTTTCCATGTTCCCATCCTTAGTACGTATTAGCTGTTCAACATGTATTTTTCAAATAAATATTGAGTGAATTTGAAACATTACTTTAGGCTCAAAAGTGGATATATATTTTAAGATAAGTATTGGCTTTGTTAAGAATATGATAGCGTGGGCAGATTCTTAGATGTGTATGAATACAGAAGAAAGGCGAGATAAAAGAGGTAAGAAAAAATCAAGGAAGGGAAAGAGTACTTTTATGGAACTTTAAAAAAAAATTAGCTCTCCTAGCTCCCCCCTTTGCTTTAATCCAAATAATGGGAAATAATTAGCTAAAATACTTTTTTCCTCCATTTCCTTTTGTATTGCTCTGCCTGGCATTTTTCTGTAAATTTTCCCTTCAGAGAACAGAGAGAAGAAAACTACTCCTTTTAAAAGCTCATATTGTACAAAGCACTAAATACAGAGCAGTTATTATAAAAAATGCAGTATATCTGTATTCCTACTGCACCCAAGTGCATATTTACATTATAATTGAATATATATTTGTTGTATGCAAATCTGTTTGTGGAGACTGCAAGTGGAAGTCTTCTCTGGAAGAATACTTTTCTAATAAGTATTTTGCACTTCAGTCCTCTCATATCCAAGGATAATATGAAAATATGAAAATCCATCGGAACATTCAAAAATATGTTCAAGGACTGTAACTTGTCTTTATCTAGTTTAAACTAGGGCATTGATCAACATCTGGGATTCCTAATTGGGAAATTAAGTACATTCCTAAAAAAGATTCCAACAAGTAATATTTTAAATAATTACTGAATTTTATTTCACATATCTAAAGTTATGGTTAAACAATTTATGTGTGCGTTTGCATACTTTTAATATATTTTCTGTTTATTCTTATTCATAAACTCCCAGTTAAAATTGACAAAAACCCTTGAATTCACTATTCTACTCTTTAAAAAAATAATAGATGGACTGGGTGATGTATGGAATTGTTGAATCAGTACATTGTACACTTGAAACTAATATAACACTGCATGTTAACTATAGTGAAATTAAAATTTTAAAAATGGATGGAAAATCAATCAATGTTATTATATAGTAAGAGTTAGGTGAGGAAAAAACAATGTCTTTTTTGTTCTGCAAACATAAAAAGGGATTCAAAGGAAATAAATCGGCCCTGAAAAATGGCTTGGCTATATGCAAAGTATTAAAGTATGTTAATATAATTTTACATTTATAGTAGTATATCTCATGAATTCAAGCACAGTATTTAAAAATAATGACTGGGTAAGTGACAAGATGGGAAAACTATGAAGGGACAAGGATTTCGTACAAAGATGAACTGCTCAACCCGGGTCTTAACTAGTTTGAGGTACCTGTGTTCTATTCAAATGGACATACCTGTCAGTTTGAAGATCAGCTAAATGGGTAACACATGAAATGTGATTACAATTATGAGAGTGAATCACACAGATCAGGGCGGTTACTAGAGTGTAGGAAGAGAAGATGAGTGGGCCAAGGAAGAAATCAGGTAAAGGTGATGTCTAAAACAACTGTTCTCAAATATTTTCCACAATAACACACATGAGAAATAACATTTGTACGTGAAACTCATGTCTAGATTTTACTGAAATGTTCCAAATGTGTGTGGAGATATGAGATACTAGCACAATTAGTAACGGGCACAGAGCAATGTCAATCCCTGTAGATTATGGCGTAACTAAGTCAGTTTCAGATTATGTGCAATTCCTAGTTGAGTCAAGCTATCCTGCTGATGACATTTCTCAAGTACCATTTAGGAATTCAAATGAATGAGAATGACATTAAAGTGGTGCCCTTTAATTCTCTCTGATTTCCTTCTTAAGGTGATAAATACTTTTGCAATATGGAAGACTATAATGAGGACTGTAAGGCCTCACACCCCACTTCAAATACATTGATAAAATAGAGCCTCTGCATATTTGTCTATATACATATATACATAATTTATAGAGTCTATATAATTTATCAATACCAATGACTAACAACACATTGACAGAGGTTTAAAGAAGATAGAAAAAAACCTTCCAGTACCAGAAGCAAAGAAATATTTTAAAACCAAACAGGAACAATATAAATTAGAACAAGAAAGAAGGATTGCAGCGAAGTGGCAGAGTTAAAGCATTTTTAAATCCAAAATTTAGTGGAGGAGGACAATAAAATTCATGGTAACCTTAAACTATTTCAGGCCAAAGAAACATGTCAATTCTTTAGGGAAATTACTGTATGAATCAAATTGAATACAATTCCAAAGCAAGAGAGGCAAGAGACTAAAAGATGCTGAGTCACACCAGTAGATAGTAGAGGAGTTTCAGCAAATAACTAAGAACCAACAGTCTACAACCCATGTTGTTTGATTCAAGTAACAGAGTCCAAATAAAAACTACCTGAGACCTCTGCTTGCGACTATGGTAGTGTGGATTACCGCAGACAACGTAACTGCTGGGGGTAACTAGAAAAGCCTCATCAAATTTAACATCACGTGGTTGAAGGCATGGGGCCACTGCTGAGTAGAGCATGACTTAAGAGGAAAAAGTTGTACGGGGGCCTGGGTGGCACAGCGGTTAAGCGTCTGCCTTCGGCTCAGGGCGTGATCCCGGCGTTCTGGGATCGAGCCCCACATTCAGGCTCCTCTGCTATGAGCCTGCTTCTTCCTCTCCCACTCCCCCTGCTTGTGTTCCCTCTCTCGCTGGCTGTCTCTATCTCTGTCGAATAAATAAATAAAATCTTTAAAAAAAAAAAAAGAGGAAAAAGTTGTAGAGGAGAAACAAGAGTGGTGAGTGATAATCTGCAGCTTCTAAGGAACTCAGAAAATTTGGTTATTCCAGCTGCTGGACAAGAAACTGAAGGTCTTCACAAAAGGCCTGGGCAGAAGGCCACTCTTGAGGCAGGCGAGCCAGCAAGCTTGGGGCAGTTTTGTGTGGGCTGACAGTAAAATAAATAGACACCTGAGGGTCAGAAATCTACTCCACAGAGTCATATTTTAGAGGGCATCTGCCAGGGGCTATTAATTCCCTGGGTTTTTTGGCTTGCCACACACTGTGCACTGGCACTCCACAAAGCCAATCAAATTTGCCTGTAGGCACAGAGACACAGATACTAGTAGTTAGTGGTTGACTTGAGTGCACTGAAAAGTTGGGGTGTGTGGGTGGGACCCTGACAGATTCTGCTATGATAGCTTCTACCATAGTTACATAGGACTTGCATGTCCTGGGTGCTGTGTCATTGCATTTTAAAAACATGATATAGTGATAACATAAAAGCAAAACTAGAATTTGAAATTATATAAAACAATCCATAGAACATCTTTTACCAACAACATAGTAAAGGACATCCAGATCAAGGTGCAAAAATTACAAGGTATCACCAAAAACACTGATCGATTTGACTGTATTAAGGTTGAAAATTTTTCTAAGGTAGAGGGCAAGCTAAAGACAAACCTCAGACTACAAAAAGATGCCTATAACAAATAACTATTGTTCAAAATATACACATAATTCCTACAAATAAGTAGACTAATAATCCCACAGAGACATATGCAAAGACCATGAATAAGTAGAGAGTCCTCTACCGATGTATGTCACTAGTAGGAATGGACTGAGTCAAAACCTTCGCAGAATACTTTGAGTAATGTAAATAAGTTTTACTTATTTGACCGGTCCTCCATGTGGCCTTATCCTGATATATGATATAGGCCATCTCACTGGGTCACCTGCTTCTATATAGTACACAGTAAGACAGCAGCATATAGTGCATTCGGATATGAACAAAATCATTGACGATAACCTGCATTTTCTTGCATCCATCCTTATTTTTGAACTGAGTACTGTCAAATCAGATATTTCTGGAAGAAATGCTGCAAGTCCTTAGATCAGGTGTATGATTCACCCTACAATGGGCAGTTCATTTAAAAGGAAACCTAAACTGTTAAAATTTGCATTCGAAGATGCTCAACTTTATCAGTAAAGAATATGAATTAAAATAAGACACCATCTCACACCTACCATTCCAGCAATCAAAAAATGACAATAATTATACCAGTGGTGATTATTGAATGCTCACTAGGCATCAAGTAATGCTTTATGCTTATTCATACATTAAT
The DNA here is from genome assembly GCF_002007445.2 of Ailuropoda melanoleuca. Lineage (NCBI taxonomy): Eukaryota > Metazoa > Chordata > Mammalia > Carnivora > Ursidae > Ailuropoda > Ailuropoda melanoleuca. The sequence continues at coordinate 4,772,384 of NC_048223.1, forward strand.
TCATTAGATCATCAAAAAGCTCCATGACTTAGAGATTGTTGTAATGCCCTTTTACAGATAAGGAAACTGAATCTCACATTAAAATGATTAAGTGTTAGAGCTGGAATTCCAACCTCTTTGATATACAACCTTGAGCATTCAATCTCTTCACTAAATTGCCTGACAATAATAACAACAACAGGAAAATGGCTAATCCTTAATCAGCTATTGTCCATACCATTCTAACCATTTAAGAATTATTAGATCATCACAGTAGCTCTATGAGATAGGTATTATACCATTCTCATTTTAAGATGAAGAAAACAGGAATAGAAAGGTTAAATTACTGCCAATGTGTCATTGTTAATAAGTGTCAGAACCAAGATTGGAATTTCAGGGCATATGCTGTTACCCATAGCCAATGCCAGTGTAGGTGGAGGGAAGGGGCTATTGTAGATACTGTAGGAGTTAGTATAATGCATGTGCCCACTATGGAAACCATTTTGGTGATATCCAATAAACTCGAAGGTATGCACATCCTGTGACCCAGAAATCCCAAATCAGTACATACTGACTTTCACAAGGAGACCTACCCAGGATATTTGTTGCAAAATTCTTGATGATAATCAAAACTTTGAAATGACTTCAGTGATTTTCAGTAAGAAAATGGATTTAAAAAAATGCAGCTATCCCTATAATGAAATGCTTACAATACAGCTGCTAAAAGCAGTAGCCATAGTTACATGTTTCAGCAAGGTTAAATCTTGTTAAAACAAGGTTAATATAAAAGTAAGTTGCAAAAGGATATTGTTTATTTAAAATTTTAAAGTAAGCAAGATAATATATATCATTTATGGATAGGTAGTAAGAGAAACACGAATAAGAATTACATACTTTGGATTAGTATTTTTATTTTGGTAGGACAAGAAAGAAACCGATGAAACTTACAAGCATTGTTTCAATGTGATAGTACTGTATGAAGCAAATACTTCAAAATGATAAATATATATTGGATTTGGGTAGGGGGTCATGGCATTTGTTATATTATTCTGTGTACTTTTCTGTATGTTTGAAATATTTTGTATAAAAAATGATGTTCGGAAGTAAAAGTAACACAATTAAAAGTAATACTATATTACTAATAAACACATTAGAACTAAATAGGATACACAATCATGCCAAAATGACACTTGAGAACCCCTGATTTCAGATAAGAATGGGAAGACTGGGTGGGAAAAAATCCGGAAAGGTAAGTGAGAGGAGATTGGCAGAGATATAAAAGGAGGGAAAAGAAAGACCATGAAGTTATGGGAAACGAAACAAAACAAAACAAAACAACAAAAAAAGCAAGTGAGGAGAAAATGATCCATGATATCAAACGTAGGAAAGAGGTCCAATAAAACTAGAATTTAAAAATATCTATTAAATTTGTTGAATATCAAGAAGTCCATTAACTAGTTTCAATGAAATGGTCGGGGCAGAAACACTATTGTAATAAGAAATTAAGAGGAAGAATTTGAGGGGACATAGAACCAACGTATCTGTAGTATAATAAGAAACATATTTGATCTTTGTCCCTGGTTCCTGCTGTAGAGCTCCAAAAACCCTTGGAATTTCCTGACTGATTAAGAGTATCTTTTGTTCCCTCCTTACAACATATTGCATGGTGCACTGGGTGTTATACGCAACTAATGAAGCATCAAACTTTACATCAGAATCAGGGGATGTACTGTATGGTGATTAACATAATATAATAAAATAAAATTAATTATAAAAAAAAAAAAAAAAAAAAAGAGTATCTTTTGTTATTCATATGGGTCCCTACTGATCAAACCGGAGTTTATGCTAATGAGTTGACTCTGGGTGGGGTCCCTAGATAGTCTCAGGATGGGGCTGCTCACCAGAAACACCAAACATACTGAGATTGGAGGATTGGAGGATGTTAATTCTCAACCCCTACTCCAACCTCAAGGGAGAGGAGGAGGGCTAGAGATTAGGTTATAAAAACTCTTAACAGGATGTCTGGAGAACTTCTGGGTTAGTAGTATATCCTAACTCCACAGGGACAGAAATTCTTGTACTCAAGACCTTTCCAGACCTCAGCCCTATGTATCTCTTCATCTGGCTTTTCATTTGTATCTTTATAATAAACCAGTAAATGTAAGCAAAGTGCTTCCTGTACTCTCTAAGCCATGCTAGTAAATTACCAAACCTGAGCAGAGGGTTTTGGGAACCCCCAAGTTATTACCCAGAAGTATGAGTGGCCAAGGATTGTGACTGATGTCTAAAACTGGGCAGTCTTGTAAGATTGAGCCCTGAACTGGAGGGGTCTATGGTTAACTCCAGGTAGCTAGTGTGAGAATTGATTTGAGTTGTTGACAGCTGATGTCTGAGAATTAGTTGGTATCAGAAAATACACCATAGCATCCCACCTAAGAAGTTTTCCTGAGACAAGTGAAGGGAGGCCAATTAGTAACTGAGGATAAAAGGAAGTGTTTTGTTCTTGTTTTTTAATTTATAAAGAGGCTCGAAAATATTTATAGGTTTAAGGAGCAGTTACCATACGATAGGCAGTTAGCTAGATCAGAGCAGAGAACAAATAGTTTCCAACTGATAAAAAGGGTGGAAATCCAGGACCAAACAGAAGCAAATGATGAGAGGAGGGGGACAGCAACGCAATCTTCCCTATAACCTCTGCTCTACAGTAGCTTATATCTTCATTATAATACATTCACATTGCAAGTAGACCCTCCTTGACCCTCCTGACCAATAGGAGGAGTCCCTTAGCGCCTGGCAGTAACCTCAGTCAGAGACCGCCCTAGCTATGACCCATAACCTATGCAAACCTAAAAAGAAAAGACACCTCTAACCCCAGTGCAGCTGCCACTGCTGGGCCTGCCCGCTCTCCCACCCTGAGAGTGTACTTTCTATTTAACTGCTGTCAAAATTGTGCCTCCTTGAGAGTTTGGCTCTGAATTCTTTCTTGGCCAAACTCAAGAACTGAGGTCTGTGCAGAGGCAGGGTAGGGGCAGTCAGGAGGAAGAAAATGAAGTTATTTCAGAGATAACTTGACGAAGCTAGATCCCTCCGGAGAAGGAAGGGAAGAGGAATTCATCAACGTAGATTGGAAAGGTAGAACCTTGAAACTCGAACAGGTACAGGAAGGGATGTGATTGTTATTTTTGTTGTTTTAAGAAGAGGAAATGAAATTATCTGATTACATGTGTGATGGCTTAAATTTTCTGACTAAAGAAAGAAGAGATCTTCCTTCCAGAGCAGGAAGTCCACAACTGGTTAAGAACAATGAAGTTTATAGAGACTTTCAGGAAATAAGAGAGAGACGATGGATAAAGAAAAAGACTGAGTCAAGTTCCCTTTCTTCATGTCTTCTTCTAGCCAACACAAGCGAACACAAAGATCTGAAGGAAAAGCAGAAACTTATTTTACAACAGATTGTCTAAGGACAAGGCTCACATGCTCATACACACAGAAAGTCTAAAGGAGAAATAGGCCACTGATATGGGTATAATGGGAACTTGTCTTGCTGACATTAGTTAATAGCTTTTTTGCCCCAACAGAGATTTTAAATCTCCATTTCTACTAAGGCAAAGTTTCCACTACATTGCAGTATATTTTAATTTGAATCTTTTCATTTCACTATGCTGAACTGATTTTTGTGCCAGTTGATTTTTATTTATAGAATGTGGGGGGAACCCCAGCAGGTGGGGTTAGTAGCTCCGGTGGTGAAGGAATTCACCCAAGGTAGAATAGGAGATGGAAGTTTATTGAATATTTACCACAAGGGAGCAGCGGGCAGGACAGAAAAGGGGAGACTGTCTGCAACAAGGTGGTGGTGAGGGGCCATAGTTATAGGGCAGAGTGAGGGAGTATGAGGACGTATGGAATTTTCCTTTTTTGGGTAATCTGAGGAACTATGCTTGGTTGTAATTGGTCAGTTAGGAGCTATGGCTATTTTGAGACGGGTCATTAAGTGACCCTCCGTGGTTGTTGTTGGGCCCTTGTGCCTTACTCAGGTTTCCACTGCTCACGCCTGTTGCCTCCTAGCAGCCTCTGTGTAGAATGATGTATAGGTTCTAACTGGTAGTACATAAATGGATCAGAGAATACATTAATATTCAGTCTTTAATTTACAATGTAAGCAATAATACATCTCTTCACAGACAAGCACTAATATGTATTTATTAAATAAATGAATGTATCTGTAGTACATAAGAATGTGTAAATACTGGGAAATAAACTACTTTGAAGATTTTTCAATCTGTTTGTAATTTATTTTATCACATAACATAAATTAATTTGAAAATTTAGCTCCAGAAAATATCCTCCTGGAGTTACTTTTTTTTTTTTAAGATTTTATTTATTTAACAGAGAGAGACAGCCAGCGAGAGAGGGAACGCAAGCAGGGGGAGTGGGAGAGGAAAAGCAGGCTCTCAGCAGAGAAGCCTGATGTGGGGCTCGATCCCAGAACGCCGGGATCATGCCCTGAGCCGAAGGCAGATGCTTAACGACTGCGCCACCCAGGCGCCCCTGGAGTTACATTTTAAACTCATGTATAAGCATGGTTAACATAATTATATTCATAGCTTGGACTGACTTATGCTTTGGAAAAAAAGATTGCATATAATGTAATTACTCATAAAAATAAACTATTTGCCATATTTTTATGTTTATCATACCTCCAACATGGAAATTCAGTCTAACTCTTTTTGCTTTTCACAGAGTATAAATTATTTCAGTGTCTTTAAAATTTTTGTCTGTTGCTTCGTTTTGCTTTGCTACTTAATGACTCCACTGTTTAAAATGACAGCTTGATTTTACTATTTATTCATCTTCACTCTGAGGGGGATGACCTTCAAATAGATTGAAAATTGGAATTAAGAACATTTTAATCTTCATTAGCTTTTAATTAGAGCACTCTAAATAATCCTTTTCTCAAACTTGAATTTTCCATAGCAACTAATACAGAGCCCTTATACTCAGTACTTGATTATATGCTTAGCTATTAATTTAAATTAAAAAGAAAACACCAGAAAATACATTATTTCTACAAGTGCATATTTGTGAGATATTGCAAATGAATATCATTAACAGCTTTAGTGAATTTTTTAAAGTGAATTAAAAGGTCTGTCTCACAAAAGGGAGACTAAAATAGAATTACTCATTCGTAATCTACCAAAGTTCCAAATTAATCAATTTAGAATTGATATTAATTATATGAACGGAGAGTTACGTGATGGTTAACATGGTTACTGAGTTTAAATACCTAAGGAATAAAGCTACAGCATGATACATGGATGTGATCTGTATATTCAGATCACCGAAGTAGGCACAATTATATTTTCCAGTGTTTTAGTTACGTATACATATATGTTTGTGTATACTTCTATGTGTGTATATATAGATTTTTTTCAAACATTCAGTTCCTATAGTGACCAGATTACCTACCCATGATAAACTTGAAACACTTACTTATACAAACTTAAGATTTATAATAAGCATTGAAGAGATTGGTATTAAATTATATGGATATTGGGGAAAAAAAACAACCCGTAAGATGTCAAATTCAGAACTCTTTCAAAATCTTACTTTTAAAGTGAAACTATAATTTTCCCTCTGGCTCAGTATTAAAATAAAATAAAGATATAAAATAAAATTTAAAAAATTAAGTTAGAGTTGGAGCCACGTGTACCTCAGTCTGTCTTGGGGTTTGGTGTTTTCCATCTCCAAGGCTACTGAAGCTGCCTTCCCCTCTGCAAGTCTAAGCATGGCTGCATGACAAATGTGTTCATAGCACAGCCCTGGAATCCTCATCACATATCAGAATTAGAGAAAATCCAAAGAAATGCAGTCTACTACCCAGAAGGTACTAGATAAAATCAGGGAAAGTTAACATAACTGCAGACAATGATGTTCGTCTAGGTGACAATGGAAGGGAACGGTTATACAAGACCTACCTAAGATCAGATCAGGTGTTCCCACGCCAGCACTACTTCTATGTGTTTACCTGAATGGATTCTTTCTCTTTACCTGGGTCGCTTAGGAAAAGGAGGGACCTCATATTTAGAGGACATTAACCATCAGGAACACACCATATTTACTCCACAGATATTATCAGTTTTATTTGTCATAATGACTGTGAGTGGTGGTAGGCATCATCCTCTACAGAAAAAGTCACTGATGCTCAAAGATGGTAAGTGGCTTGTTATAAGTGACTGAGCTTGAATGGAAACCCAACCTTCCTGATTTGAACTGGATTTTTGTGTATTACAATCATGTCACCCAAATATGCTTTTTCATAAAAATACCAAGAAGGTTTGACAAAAGTCAGGTACCTGAACCCCACTCCAGACCTAAGGCATCAGCATCTGCAAGATAAATCAGGCATTTTGAGAAACTCCTAGAGTTAAAAGATGTCAGGAGAATTATGCTCCAAATCACCTAAACTGTATGAAGAACATTTAAAATCTTAAATCAACCTGTAATCATGCTGGAGAAGAAAAACAAACCAACAAATAAGTTATGGTGGACCAAAACTATGAGAAGTCCTTGAAAGAGAAAAATGGAAAATAGATAAGTGGGAAGAAGAAAAACAATATGGAAAAAGAAACCACAAACCTAAAACTACTATAATTCACCACTGACTGATATTTAAAGAAACTATAGTTGATGATAATTGAGAAAATGTTCATAGAAGAGTCTTGCCATACCAGACACCTTAAAAATGCTAAATTAGTCATTCAAGAAAAGATGGTGTTGTGCAGATTACTGCTCTTACAGGTTATTTGCTTTCTGATATCCTTGGGATCCAGGGAAAAAAAGGTCAAACATGTAGGGAAAAGTTTTGTTAAAAAGTAAATTTTACACGAGAGTTTCTGTAGTCAAGCAATCAAGCTTCCCAAGATAATCACTGGTACTTTCTGAGCTATTCGATATGATTTTTCCTAGAAGCATCATTCCATGATAAATGCCCCAGGAGATATATCTATAATGGGGGCTTTTAAGGTGTGGGGCCCAGCACAGGAGGTCCTCTTACTCAGGTATATTATTACTGCTTCAATCATCACCCAGGAATAAAGAATGTCGAGTCCTTGGATTGAGAGGGACCGTTAAGTATGAAAGAGGAGAACTAAAATAAATCCACACATAGAAAAAAATCACATAACAATAACAAAAAGAAAATAACATAAACTTCAAGAGGAAAAAAACTGTGTTACCTAAAAAGGAGTTAAGAATCAAAATGCTATCAGTCAAACAATACATGAGCTATTCCAACCAAAGTCCCTATTTTTGTGGTTCCCTGGAGATTTTCCCTAGGGAGAATAAGTCACATGCAATTATTTCCAGAGATGCAGAAATAAGCACACACTTTACCAATTGAAATAAAAGGCAGTCCCTTAAGACGATAAAGGGTATTTGCCAAACTAACTGCGAAGACTGTACTCAGAGGTGACAATTTGAAATCTATCTTTTAAATTCAGAAATGAGGTACATGTACTACTTCTGCCTCTATTCCAGAAGGTCTGAGCCAGTACTATAAAAATATTTAAAAAGTAACAAAGTAAAATATATAAGGTTAAGAAAGAGAAAATCAAATGTCAGTACTGCCAAGTATTATGTCTTCTATGTCTTTACATGAAAAAGCTCAGGAAATGTATAAATAAACTATTACAACTAATGAAAGAATCAATAAAGATAAAGAAGCAATAGATACTACACAAAATAGTGGAAACATATTACAAACAACTGTATACCAATATATTTAAACATCTGCCTGAAATGGAAAATGACATAGAAATATACAACCAAAATCAGTGCAAAAGAAATAAAGGAATTGGGTAGACCAGTAAGTTTTAAATCAATTGAAATAACCATAAAACATTTTTTTCAAGAAATAAATCTCTAGACCCAGATGATTTTATATGTAAATTCTATCAAATTTCACTTGAAAAGTTAAATCTTTTTGCCTTAAGATATCCACTGGAAAGAGATTCATATAATTTTTTTTTCAACTCTTGTAAATGGGAAGATCCTTTGTTCAAAGTTCAGATTCATGAATTAGATGTTAAAAGGGAGGGAGAATTCAGGAATTTCTAGAGTATTTTTGGCTTGAATCTAAATGTCAATATCCTATTATCTGCTTTACATTTCACCCCAGACAATCTCATTTTCTTTAGGTATCACAGGGGCTCAAGTCTCTATGGTACGGTACTAACATACATATCATTCAGGCTTCCTTTCTGAAATTTCTCTCATACATCAAATTACCAATGTGAGTTTCCCTCAGATTACTTCCCAGGCTTCTCAAGCAAAATATGTCTACAATCAAACCCTTAATCATTCTCTAAAGAAGATTAGAGATTAGAGATCTCCAAGAAAAGCACCATCAGTGGCTCAAGAGAGAAACCTGGGATCATCTTGATCCCCCATCTGACACAGACATCACGCAGTCCCATCACTTCTGTTACAAAATTTGCTGTCAAATTTCTCCACCTTCATGTTCTACTTTGAGGTACTAAAAGAGCCTCCTGATTTGTTTACCAACTTTTACTACTGTTTTATCCTATTCCATTTTCCATGTAGCAGCCAGGAAGATTTTTTTTTTTAATACAGTAGAAATCTTATTACATCACTCCCATGCTTACAAATCATCAATAATTTACCATGGACTTGAAATAATATCCACAGTCTTTAGCATGCCCTTCAAGGCTTTGAGGATACCTCTTTCCTTCTTCATTATGCTCTAGCACGCTAGTATTATTCCTGGGTTTGAAAGTGTGAAGCTATTTCTCATTTAGGGCTTTTGAACCTGAACAGTACATGTTCTTCCTTTTGTGTGAGTAACCTCTCTTCACCCTTCCGATAGCAATATAAATTGTGATTCTTCTGTAAGATCATTCCCAACTTCTGGAAACAGAGACTCCAAATTATAGCCATTATAGCACTGTTTTGTTTTTCTTTTACAACATTCATTAGAGATTAAAGCTATATACTTATTTGTGATCTTACTTGTTAAAAGTCATTTTCTCCCATTAGTTTTTAATCTATGTCATTGAATCTTAAGTATATAGCACTATACCTGGTACACGACAAGTATTCAATAAATATTTCTTGTAGCAATGGGCAAGTGATATAAATTAACATTTACATTAAAAAAACCCATATTCTCAATTATTCAGAAGTCTGTACATTGAATGCCAAGTAAAACGAGAGCTAAATATAGAAAAACAAAACAAAACAAAAAAACCCCTTAGCAATGTAATCATTTATGATAAAATTTAAGTTACCTAAAAACAATGTCAATGTAATATGTGAAATTGTCTTTTGTTTTTACTTTAGCTTTAAAAGTTAACTAAGGGGTGCCTGCGTGGCTTAGTCAGTTAAGTGTCTGACTCTTGGTTTCCACTCAGGCCATGATCTCAGGGTTGTGAGATTGAGCCCCATGTTGGGCTCTGTGCTAGGTATGGAGCCTGTTTGGGATTCTCTCGCTCTTTCCCTCTTCCTCTGCCCTTTCCCCCAAGTCACATGCTCGCACTCTGTCTCTCTCAAAAAGAAAAAAAAAAAAAAGCAAAAAGTAAATTAAGCCTTACTAAGTTTTGCTTTTGCTACTTTTTAAAGCTAAATTAATCATTCAACCTGAGAAAGAACTTCATCATAGCCATCGTATATAAGTCCCTGCAGATAGCATAAAATATTTAAGCATTCAAATTAAATTAGATATTTAAAAGCCATCAAAACTAAATTGCCATTTGACAATGCTCAAGCACATTCTTTGGAATATGGAAATGAAGCTTTAACATAATGAAGATTAGTCAGGAGCCCTCATGTGAGAAATAAATATGGGCTGTTTAAGATGTTTAATCACAATATTTTTGGATATTTTAAATCAGTACTCTATAAAAATAAATCATTCAGTAATTTAGAATATTTTAAATGAAAAACTGAAAACTACTAGAAATCATCAAGTCTTTAAAAAAAATCCCTTAAAAGTGTGCATCACTTATATTTTTTAGGGCTGGACTAGTTTATTTTCAGTTTTTCTTTCCCCCTTAAGTATGGTTTAAAAAAACCAGGGCCTTCCGAGTCCTTGATACAATTTCAAAGGAAATTCAATGCAATTTTCCTTGTGCTAAAGATAAATTAGTTAGTAAGGTGGCAAAGTCTGTTATCAGTCAGTCTTCAGCAGTCTAGAAGATCAGAGATTGGCACCAGAAGCACTCAGAATTAAAAAGCTTGATTTACCTCTAGAAAAAGGGGACACTCTGATGTATATGGAAAGAATATATATCTCCTACTACTTCTGTGTAAACCTGATAATGCAAGATACATATATATCTTGCACTTTGGGGAGAGGCACGGGCTAAAAATTACATATGTATACATACATATTTGTTAAAAATCATACGTATGTATGTGTATTTGATTCACCACAGAATATGCTCCTATATACCAAATATTTGAAATAAATGGAAAGCCTTAGACTGCATATTTCCACATGAATGAACTACCTATTAGAAACAAATGGGTCCAACACTTTTACTTGTTTTTTCACAAAGATAAGAGAAACTTCCTAGGAATTTATTATGAAATTGGCCACACTGCTCCACCCTCTAAATAATCGTGGCTAATCTCTCACTAGAGGCATGAGCTACATTTTTCACTGTCCTCTTTATACCTGTACCTGGAGTTTGACATTTTCAAATATAAAAATAATAAAATCTTCTAAAAATATAGAAATTTTATTTAAAAAAATCAAAATAAATGAACATAAAGAGAAAAGTGATCTAAAGCATTGGTTCTCAAAATTTTTGGATTCATGATATCTTTATACTCTTAAAATGATCAAGGAACACTTCCCTCCAATTTCTTTATATAGGCTATATCTATTTATATTTACTATAATTAAAATAAAGAAAAATGAAATATACATTTATTCACAAATTTGTTTTAAAATAACAATAATAAACCCATTACTTTTTCACATAAATAACATTTATTGTGAAAAACAATAATATATACCCCCCAAAATTAGTAAGAAGAGTAGCACTGTTTTACATATGACTTAATAGAGATTCTATTCTGTTCTATTCTATTCTATTCTATTCTATTCTATTCTATTCTAAACACCTGCTTCTGACTCAATATTTTGTTACATATTGCTTTAGTTGAAGCATATGAGGAAAACTCAACTACACACTTGTATTTGGAAAGGAGAAGAATATTCACAAAGCTAGAACCAACAATCTTGAAGTTTGAATGGAACCACAAAAGACCACAAACAGCCAAAGCAATCTTGAAAAAAAAAACAAAAACAAAAACCAATACTGGAGGCATCACAATTTCAGATTTCAAGTTATATTTCAAAGCTGTAGTAATCAAAACAGTATGAAACTGGCACAAAAATAGACACATAGATCGATAGAACAGGATAGAAAGCCCAGAAATGAACCCAGGATGATATGGTCAATTAATCTTCAACAAAAGAGGCAAGAATATGCATTGGGGAAAGACAGTCTCTTTACAAATGGTGTTGGGAAAACTGTACAGTTACATGCAGAAGAATGAAACTGGACCACTTTCTCACACCATACACAAAAAAGTACTCAAAATGGATGAAAGACCTAAATGTGAGACCAGCAACCATAAAACTCCTAGAAGAGATCATGGGCAGTAATTTCTCTGACATTGCCCATAGCAATATTTTTTTCTAGATATGTCTCCTGAGGCAAGGGAAACAAAAGCAAAAATAAACTATTGGGACTACATCAAAATAAAAACCTTCTGCACAGCAAAGAAACAATCAACAAAACTGAAAGGCAAACTACTAAATGAGAGAAGATATTTGCAAATGAATCTGATAAAAGGGTTGATATTCAAAATATGTAAAGAACAACTAGCTACAACTCAACATCAAAAGACAAATAATCCAATTAACAGATGGGCAGAACACATGAATGAGCATTTCTCTAAGAAGACATTCAGATGGCCAGCAGACACATGAAAAGATGCTCAACATCATTCATCATTAGGAAAATGCAAATCAAAACTACAATGACATATGAGCTCACATCTGTCAGAATGGCTAAAATAAAAAACACAAACAACAAGTGTTCATGAGGATGTAGAGAAAAAAGAACTATTATGTACTGTTGGTGGGAATCCAAACTGGTGTAGCCACTCTGGAAAACATTATATGGAATTTCCTCAAAAAATTAAAAATAAAACTACCCTATGATCCAGTAATCACACTCCTGAGTGTCAACCCAAAGAACACAAAAACACTAATCCACAATGACATGTGCACTCCTATGTTTACTGCGGCATTGTTATTTATAATAGCCAAATTATGGAAGCAGCAAACGAATCCATTGGTGGATGAATGGATAAAGAAGATGTGGCACACACACACACACACACAGGAATATTATTCAGCCATAAGAAGAATGAAATCTTGCCATTTGCAACATGGGTGGATCTAGAGAACATAAGCCTAAGTGAAATAAGTCAGTCAGAGAAAGACAAATACCATATGATTCCACTCATATGTGGAATTTAAGAAACAAAACAAATGAATAAAGGAAAAAAAGAGAAAGAGTCAAACCAAGAAACAGACACCGCCCCCACCCAAAACAAACTCTTAAATATAGAGAACAAACACATGGTTACCAGAGGGGAGGTGGGAGGAGCAATGAGCGAAGTGGTTGAAGGGCCTTAATAATACCTTTATCTTGATGAGCACTGCATAACACACAGCATTACTGATTTACTATATTGTACACCTGAAACCAATGTAACTGTATGCTAACTATATTATAATTAAAATAAAATTTCAAAAAAACAAAGGAAAGGAGAGCAGCATTTTAATAGATTTTCTAGATAATTATGGATATTCTTCTTTGGTGCTAAACCAAAACTGAACAAGTGGTATTTTGTTTGTTTCTGTTGTTTTTAAGATCAGAGAAATTTGAAGTTGAAATATGGATTTTGAAACCAGATCAATGAACTTTTTATACCTGTTATGTACATTCAAATCTCTTATTTTATTTTGAATATTGAATGTATCTCTTAACCACACACAACTCTGTGACATTACATATTAGTCATCTGGAAAATACTGGCTCATTGAGTTATGCATATCTTCCAAACGTTGACACATTTGATTAAACAACATTAAAAAATCACATTCGCCTAACACCACCAATCTTATCAAAACATCTTAGCTCACAGTGGCTGATAAAAGTGTTCTGAATGTCTCATTTTCATATAAAAGCTTGTATCACCAACAATTAATATCAGTTGTTTTCCTGATAGTTACAGTTTCATTTTTAAGAAAGTATCTGCCAATTTTTGAAGTCTGAATAACCAAAACTAGCTAAATGATTATGATCATATTACATGACTTCTCTATGACTAAAATGGGGACAGTCATAACAATTAGCTCATTGTGTGGCTGTGAGGATTAAATGGGTTAATGTACGGATAATACTTAGAACATTGCCTTGTATATAATAAGTGACATATTTACCAACGAAATTGATTAATTTTTTTGTTTTTGTTTTTAGTTTTTTTTTTTTAAACACATAGAAAATTCTAATCAAGTTTAGGTAAATCACAGTAGACTTTCTGAACCTCAAAAGCTCACTGAAAGTTTTGGAACGCCTGGCTAAGAATGCTTAGGGTACCAACTATCCGACGTCTACTGTTAGCTTTGTATAGAAGGATCCCTATCAGGCCTAAGCACCCCAGCTCAGCACCTGCCCAGACTAAGACCTCTTTCCTTAACACTCAACTTCTCAGGAGGCATGGAACACACTAGTAATGACTTTACTATCCAGGTCTAGGCTCTATTTTACTAACAAATATAAAAATACCATTGCTTCAAATACTTCACTAGGGAACTAACACCAAAGATCTTGTTGGTTGCTTCAAAATAATTCCAAGTATTTTGAAAATCATTATAATTATTTTATATGTTATAATTGGAACTAGAAGGTACATGTAGACGTCTTATTTACCAAGAATTAGCATCTATAAATGGTAATATAGAGCAGTGGTTTTCTGCTGGAGACAATTTTGCCACTGGGAACATCGGCAACATCCGGAGGCATTTTTGATTGTCACAACCTGGATTATTCCATTGGAATCCAGTGGGTAGAAGCCAGGGATGCTGTTAAACTACAACACACGGAACAGCTCCCTACAACAAGGAATTATCGAGTCTCAAATGTCAGTAGTGCTGAAGTTGAGACACCCTGTTGTATACAATTATAAAACAGAGCTCCTATAATTCAGACTCAACACAGCAGTCTAGAAACACATTAGCAGGATTTCTTATATTTGCCTTTAAGAGACATGTTTAGTTTTCGAGTAATTCTTAGCTGTCTAGTGCTTGTTTATTTGGTTAATTTTTCACACATTCCTTCTTTTCCTTACATTTTCTGTGTATGCAGGAAAGGGTGTCTGACACACTTGTTCAATTCCCATATATGTCTCATAATAGAACCTTATAACCAGTAATCCTGGGTCTGCTCATAATGGACAAAACCATTTTCTCATTGAACATCAATTTCCTCTTTTCTCAAATGATGGAAACCTGACCAGATTAGTGGGTTCCAAACTGATTCTCAGGACCCTAAGAGATGTTTTTGAAGAGAATTAGGGCCAAGAAGCAGGCTTAGCTGAGGGGCCTTGAACCATCCATTCCTGCTTCAACAGGGTGAAATTCTTCTATGTGTATCTGGTGTCCACATTAGTTTCCATTTGGACAATGTGCCCCTCTGCTAAAGGAAAATCGAGTTTTCAAACTACTGCACTTCATTATAAAAAGTTCTCTTCAAATTTTAAAATAAGTTACAAGGTTTACAGGAAAATTTTTATAAATAAATGTTTTCAATATGCTTCAATTTCATTACTATCGTTTGGAAACCCCTTTACATTCAAAACCCTATTATACTGATATACTCACAGTGTTTTTCATTGAGTAATTATTTCGTATATATTAGGAAACACAGGGAATTTACTAGTTTTCTTCTGTACATGAGGCCTGTACATGACATTACAAAGGATATATTTTTTCTTCTGTTAAGAAACCGGCAGCAGTGAGGAATAAGACACCCACAAGTAAGTGTGATAAAAGTGAGCAGTATTTATAGGAATCAATGTCCCTTAAGGAAGGCCTCTAAAGGCTTTCAGGAAGGGGAAGGGATTCCATTACTCAGCTCTTGCCTTATGTAATGTGAGATCAAGGTGGTCAGGTGTTCTAATTATTTTCTCAAGAAAAACTGAAAATACAGATGTTTCTATAAAGTATTCCAACTTTTATATATTGTTAACTTGCTAACCACCCTTTTAAAATACTGTCTAGACCAAGCCCAATACATCTATATGTCATTATTTGGTTCAAGAATGTCAGTTTGAAATTCCTGAATTAGGAATCATTCTCTAACCACTTTTTAGAAAGTTAGGCTGTGGTTGCATCATACTCTGGTTCCATTATCCTGACAGCTGGTTAAATGCTTTCATTACAATGTGACTGTGATGATGGGTAGGAGAAAGAGAGGACTAGAAGGAGGGCTTTCAAAATGGAGGCAAAATCCAAGGTAGGTTTGGTTTGTTTTCCTTCCTTTCCTTGAGGATTTCGAATTAGAATTCTTACCATTTTTGCATTTGAGTTTAGGAAGTCATTCCTATGACTAGCTGCAGAGCCGACTTGACCTTCTATCTACTTGTTCCAATGAGCAGAGATGCTTCCCTCACACTTTTCCCTGCAGATGACTCAGTGAGCACCAAAACGAGTTTTTGAATTCAGAGCAAAATGTGTCAGCTGTGAAAAACAAATTCTTTATCTATTTGCATTCCTTATTCAGTTATCTAATTCTGAATTGCAGATTATAAAAGCACTCATAAAAAGGTAATTCTATTCACAAGCAATGAATTGTGTTAAATTGTCTAGGGCACGTTTTAATTTTTTTCTATAAATGAAAAACAGATTAGAGCTTTACTATTTTAGCTACATATGAATCAGTCATGAAGGAACAATGAGGTTAATCAATATATCCAGGAATTTTACCTAAAAAAAGAAAATCTACTCATAATTATTACCCACGGTGGGTTAAGATATGAAATACAGCAGAAAAGATGTTGATTGATTGCTATGAATTTTTGGCAGCTATAGCCTTTGAAGAATGAAGTACATTAGCATTGTCCCCTATTGCTTTCAGTAATTGTTCTGAGTTGATGTTTTTCTTATGAAAAAGGTGCTTAATTTATTCACAAAACAGCCAGTGGCTGAACAATTTAACATGTACAAATAAAATGACCTCTGTATTTTCAATTGACACTTAACTAAAGGACAATATCAGAAATAACCTGCACCCTACATAATTAATAAAGTTATAATTTAATGTTCATTGTTAAAATATGCTTGTCCTTTATAAGTTTTAAATATTACCAGCTTCTGGTAAAATTTGTTGTATCATTGTATTTGCAGTATAGAGTGTTCTATTGTAAAGAATAATTGTCATGCAGTTAAGGAAAATAGAATATTGCTTCTTAGACACTTCATTTGGTTGTTGCATGATTTTTTTAAGTTATTCTTCTTATTAAACTATATTCAAAGCAAGATGACAAAATCACGGACTTTATTACATAGCCAGAGAATTTTCTTTTAAGTATAGTTTTCCTTGAATATAACCTGATGGGAGAAAACCAAGTGTTTCATTTCATCACCATTAGGAAATGTTAAGACATCACAGTGTTTCAGATACTCGTTATATAGTTTTGTTAATCTTTCTATTACACTATAAGAAGGGAACCATCCAATTTTTTTAAAATTGCATAAAATCCTGCAACTCTTAGTATATTGCTTTTCTCAAGCAAGATCTGCTGAGATAACAATTTTTGGAGGTTTAATCATTGCATAAAAACATAAAGTACTTTTTTTTCCCAAAACAGTTTCATCTCTATTTTTTTGCCTCCAAATCACACTCTAAAACTTTACAGACAGATAATATTGCTACCAAATAAAAAAAGGGTGCAATAATCAGATTCAGAACTCGGCTTCAACTTTAATCATTTTCTGTTCATGCTGCCAGCATATTTATGCATCATAAGTTACATTAGTTACTATTTATATATTTCCATTAGACTTTCAGCAAAATGAAAATGTTGAGATCTTTGTTCAGATAACTTTAAAGTTGCATGTGTGTATTTGTTGGAGAGACTGAGAAAGAAAGAGAACTTTAGACTGGAGAACAAGGAAACACTTTGTAAGCCATCCATATATTTTAGCGCCTGAAGGCTCACACTTTGAGAAGCAAGTGGCATGCCCAAGAGTGCGTAACTCAGGCCTGAGACAATGTAACAGGGAGGACATGAGATGCCTGGGTCCATCTGTGGCTCATCCCGTACTTAACTGCTGCTAACGCATTACAAACCAATGGCAAACATTCACGAAGAGCTATATAAGTAACTTACAGGAAATACATTGATGAATTGTTTAGTGTGGGTGACAGACAGCTCATCAACATGCTCCATTCAATAAAAAAGTGATTTTTAGGGGCGCCTGGGTGGCTCAGTCAGTTAAGCGGCTGCCTTCGGCTCAGGTCATGATCTCAGGGTCTCAGAATCCAGCCCTGCATCAGGCTCCCTGCTCAGCGGGGAGTCTGCTTCTCCCTCTCCCGGTGCCATTCCCCTGCTTGTGTTCTCTCTCTCAAATAAATAAATAAAATCTTTTTCTATAAAAGTGATTTTTATATTCCCTTCTAAAAAGAAGAGATCTGTTTACTACAGGATTCTTGGTTGAGAAGCACAGAGCTTTATGATACACACTCGGAGCTGGAGCAGAACTAGGTAGCTATGCAGATATAAGGCAAACAAATGCCAGTTCCTAGAGCAAATATCACCAATAGGGGAGAAAAGCCAGTGCTAGGCTTGGGTGAAGGGGAAAGTAACGAATATCTGCTGGTGAGTGAGAAAGATAAAAATACTAAGGGAAATTTTTTACTTGTTTGAGTAGCTTTAATTTGTAAACTCTTTTTTTTTTCTATAACTCCTCAAAATCTTCGGTAAATTTTGTATTGAATACTACTGTTTTTTTTTTTTTTTAACATGTCTGTGTGTGAGAGAGAGACAAAGGGAAAGAGACAGAAAGAAAAGTTCTAGTGAGTAACCTGTGCTGCTTTCTTTTCTAATCAATGTGGAGTTGATGTTCCTCTCACAAAAATTTATTTACGTGCTTGAGGATAAAGGAACCACTAACATCTGAAGTTGGTGATCTATCATCCATCTATCACCTATCTTAGAACCACACCAACGTTCTAGATCCTATGTTAAATAAGTATGCATTAAAAATATTTTAGATAAACAGAAATGTTACTCTTTAATACTCGCTGATGTTTAGTTTATCCTTTTAATAATTTCACATTTTCTAATTATTAGTAACAAATACACCTGCAGTTCAAAATTAAAATTTAAGGATATCAAGACAGAAAGAAAATTAAGGATCCCCTTTTGCTATGGTCTGAATGTTTGTGTACTCCTGAAATTTATATTTTTAAATCCTAACCCCCAAAGGTGATGGCATGGCCTTTGAGAGGTGCTTAAAACATAAGAGGGGAGCCCTCATGACTGGTATTACTGCCTTATAAAAGAGACTCCAGAGAGACCCCTAGTCCTTTCCAGCATGTGAGGACACAATGAGAGGCTGCTGACTGAACCAGACAGGGCGCTCTCACCTGATGGCCACCATATTGGCACCCTGATCTTGGACTTCAGCCTCCAGAACAGTGAGGAAAAAAAAATCTGTTGTTTATAAGCCAGTGTATGGTACTTTGTTTTAACAGCCCACATGGACTAAGGCACCATTTTTTTGGTAAAAAGTTGTAGTCAAAACTTAAGTAGGAGGATCATAACTACAGGGAAAAAATATAAGATGTAGCTTCAGTGCATCCCGCTATCTCTTAAAATTTGAAGGTTGGCAGGATTTAACTGTTGAAATAGGAGTTTCATATGATTTTGTTCACTTTTTTTTGGAACTTAGCAAAAGCTCTCCTGCATTTGGTTTCTATTTGGTGCTATTTTTAAGACTGTGAGCTTAAAATCCTTCTCAACTACATCTCAAATAAAACAGAAAAAATAGCACTGTGACCCTCATAAGGCTGATTTAATAATTATTAGATGAGATATTATGGGTAAAGAGCTTAGAGTAGTACCTGGCACATAGTAAGTATTCAGTATTATTAAATGTTTTATTATTAATTAAAAAAAAGCTATTCAGAGCAAAATTATAAATATCTCTTTGGAGGGGAAAAACACATGGCTTTGCTAAATTCTGACAGTCTAATTTATCTGTAGGAACAAAACAGATGGTTATCATATTTGTTGCACCAACCCTGGTAGGATTTTCTACCTGAAAATAGCATTGCCTGAGAAGAGTCTAACAAGTTATTTCTAGATTGACCCATTCATCAGCCACATAAAAATAGTTCCCATGATTTAACTAAGCACATGCTTTTTTGGTATAATGCTTCTGTCTTTTAAAAAAATGTCCATTTTTCTTGAGCTTTATTTTAGTGCCAATAAAAATGGCATTGATGCAATTTTTTTTCCATTTTTAAAATATCGTTTTTCCAGTGAAGATGCTTGTTCAATTAAAAACAGAGTAATGGATACGGAATTTAAGACCTTCAAATAAAAAAAAAATTACGTTAATTAGTTAAGATGGTTTTCCAATCTAAGCCTATTTCCATATAGAAAGTAAATAGATTAGGCTAGATGATCTCTAAAATCTCTGCCAATGAGAAAAAGCTATAAATATGTGGATTTATAATATTCTCCATACTCAGGGCTTTAACATGGCATGGGCAGTACATAGAAACATCATCTAAAAATTAATGAATCCCATATTCTAATCCTAAATTATATTTAGTCAGCCTGCTTATAAGCAGCATTAAGAAAAAAAAAATCAAATTATAATGACCAAAGCCAAAAATTCAGGGATTCAAAATCCTTAGATATGACCCTTTCTAGATATTAAGTGATTACAGTTTCTAACTACTTCTGCGTCAAAGGAACTAATTAAAACATGTTTAAATCATCACTGCTATTCACACAACTCCTCTGGAAAACAAGACTCTAGTCATTCTAGGTTTCAAGACAAGTTAAAATCCAGCTATAGTATTTCCAAAGCTTCTGTTTCTAACTTCACTGCACGTTGAGGTATAATTTGTTAACTTACATTATAATTAAAACCAGTGTCGTATGTCAAAACAATTGCATAGTATCGTTCTTCACTTTTTCCTAACAAAGAAAAATACGAAACACTCATTTTTGCAAACTCATTTTTTGGGTAAAGATGGAAAGTATAGAATTTTTTTAAAAACTTGCTCCTTGATAGCACATATTAAAATAGCAGTTTGCCTTTCCCCTGCTTGCTTTGTTTTTGATAATGCACCATGTTATAGATACAGCATTTTCAGACCGGAAATGACGAGTGGATGTGCATCAATTCTTGACTTCAGCTTCCTCACTATTTTACTTACACATGGCAAAACTGTCTTATGCTTAAATTTCAGGAAAATCCACCATATTAAAAATGTTTTTATTTATAAAATGAGTTTTCACATTGAATGCAGACAGCTCATAATTTTTGACAACATGTATTAGAAAGTATTTCCATATCCACTAAATGTGCTAAAAGTTTCTGTAAAAATGTAAGGCATAGGGATTTATGCCTTTGTCTGTTTTTATTTATTAAGCAATATATTAATATTTAATAATTATGAACATTAAGTAGAAATGCCTAGATGTTTCCACTAAAATTATTATAAGGTGAACAATATAGTAAAGATTTTTACAATTCAAAGACTTTTTTTAGTATTATATTTGTTTCAGGTATACAATATGATGATTCAACATTTCTATGTATTACTCAGTACTCATCAAGATAAGTAGTTAAGTGTAGTATTAATCCCCTTTATCTATTTTACTCATCCCCCCACCCACCTCCCTTTTAGCAACTGCCAGTTTGTTCTCAGTATTTAAGAGTCTGTTTTTCTTTGCTTATCTCTTTTATCTTTGTTCATTTGTTTTGTTTCTTAAATTCCACGTGTGAGTGAAATCATATGGTCTTCTCCTTTCTATGACTGACTTATTTCACTCATCATAATACCATCTGGGTCCATCCATGATGTTGCAAATCGCAAGATCTCATTCTCTTTCTGGCTGAGTAATATTCAATTATATCTATCTACATAGACATCCATATATTTATCTATATACATATATCCCGTATCTTCTATACCCATTCATCCATCAACGGACACTTGGGTTGCTTTCATATCTTGGCTATTGTAAATAATGCTGCTATAAACACAGGGGTGCATATATCTTTTTGAATCAGTGTTTCTGTCTTCTTTGGGTAAATTCCCAGTAGTTGAATTACTGGATCATATGGTAATACTATTTTTAATTTTTTAAGGAACCTCCATACAGTTTTCCACTGTAGCTATACCAATTTGCATTGCCACCAACAGTGCATGTGGGTTCCTTTTTCTCCACATCCTCACCAACACCTGTTATTGCTTATCTTTTTGATTCTAGCCATTCTGATGGTGTGAGGTGATATTTCACTATGGTTTTGATTTTCATTTCCCTAATAATTAGGGATGCTGAGCATCTTTTTCTATACTGTTGGCCATCTGCATGTCTTTTGCGCTAGTACCACACTATTTTGATTACTACAGCTTTGTAGTGTATCTTGAAAGCTGGGATGATGATATCTCCAGCTTTGTTCTACTTTTTCAAGATTGCTTTGGCTATTCGTGGTCTTTTGTGGTTTCATACAAATTTTAGTATTGTTTGTTCTAGCTTTGTGAAAAACACTGTTGATATTCTGATAGGGATTACATTAAATCTGTAGATTGCTTTGGGTAGTATGGGCATTTTAACAATATTTGTTCTCCCAATCCATGAGCATGGATTAACTTCTCCATTTGTTTGTGTTGTTTTCAATTTCTTTCATCAATGTTTTATAGTTTTAGTTTACAAGTTTTTTACTTCCTTGGTTAAGTTTATTCCTAGGTATTTTATTATTTTATTTTTGGTGCAATTGTAAATGGGATTGTTTTCTTAATTTCTCTTTCTGCTAAATCATTATTAGTGTATAGAAATGCAATGGATTTCTGTATGTTGATTTTCTATCTTGCAACCTTGCTGAACTCATTTATTAATTCTAGTAGTTTTTTTAATGGAGTCTTTAGCGTTTTCTATACATAGTATCATATCATCTGTAAATAGTGAAAGTTTTACTTCTTCCTTACCAGTTTGGATGCCTTTTATTTCTTTTTTCTTGTCTGATTGTTGTGGCTAGGACTTTTAGTACGATGTTGAATAAAAGTGGTGAAAGCGGACATCCTTATCTCGTTCCTGACTTTAGAGGAAAAGCTCTCAGTTTTTCATCATTGAGTATGATGTTTGTTGTGGGTTTTCTCATATGGCCTTTATTATGTTAAGGTATGTTCCCTCTAAACCTACTGTCTTGAGAGGGTTTTTTTTTTTCAAGATTTTATTTATTTATCTCTCAGAGAAGGGGGGGGCACAAGCAGGGAGAATGGCAGGCAGAGGGAGAAATGGGCTCCTTACTCAGTGGGGTGCCCAATGCAGGACTTGATCTCAGGCCCTGGGATCATGACCTGAGCCGAAGGCAGATACTTAACTGACTGAGCCACCCAGGTGTCCCTCTTGAGAGTTTTCATAATGAATGGATGTTGTACTTCTGAAGTGATTTTTCTGCATCTGTTGTGATGATCATATATTTTTTATCCTTTCTCCTGTTAATGTGAAGTGTCACATTGATCTGAAAATATGGAACTGTCCTTTCTTCCCAGGAATAAAGCCAACTTGATCACGGTGAATGCTTTTTTTAAAGTATTGTTGGATTTGGTTTGCTTATATTTTGTTGAGGATTTTTACATCTATGTTTATCAGAAATATTAGCCTGTAGTTTTCTCTTTTTTTAGTAGTATTTTTGTCTGGTTTTGGTATCAGGATAATGCTGGTCTCCCAAAATGAATTCAAAAAATTTCCTTCCTCTTCTATTGTATTTTTTTTTTGAAAAGTTTGAGAATAGGCATTAATTCTTCTTAAATATTTGGTAGAATTCACCTGTGAAGCCATCTGGTCCTGGATTTTTGTTTGTTGAGAGTTTTTTGATTTTTGGTTCAATTTCATTGCTTGTAATCAGTCTGTTCAAATATTCTACTTCCTAATTCAGTTTTCAAAAGTTTTATGTTCCTAGGAATCTATTCATTTCTTCTAAGTTGTCCAATTTGTTGGCATATATTTTTTCATAATATTCTCTCATAACCCTTGTATTTCTGTGGTGTTGGTTGTTATTTCTCCTCTTCTATTTCTGATTTTGTTTATTTGAGTCATTTCTCTTTTCTTCTATGAGTCTGGCTACTGGTTTATCAATTTCGTTGATCTCTGCAAAGAACCAGCTCTTAGTTTCAATGATTTGTTCTATTTTTTATTTATTCATTCTTATTTATTAATTTTTTGTGGTTTCCATTTCATTATTTTCTGTTCTAATCTTTGCTATTTCCTTCCTTCTACTGGTTTTGGATTTTCTTTGTTCTTTTTCTAACCCCTTTAAGTGTAAGGTTAGGTTGTTTCTATGCGGTTTTTTTTTCTTTTTTTCTTTTTTTGCTTCTTGAGGTAGGCCTTTATCTCTATGCACTTCCCTCTGAGAACAGCTTTTGCTGCATCCCAAAGATTTTGGATTATTGTATTTTCATTTGTCTCCACTGGAAATTTTTTTATTTCAAAAGAAAATATTTCAAAATAGGAATTTCTTCATACTGTTACATGACTGCTCGTTACTGGTACTTTTTTGTCATTTTATTTATTTTAGTTCACCAAATTATCAATTTAATATATTTAATCCTCTTTATTTTACATATAGTATTACATTAGAATATGAAATATAAGAATATAATATTTTATGTAGAGAGAATCTATTTTATTCAACTACTTAAACAATCTTAGTGAAATTAAATTTTCTTTCATTTGAGAATATCAAATATCATCGAGAACAATATTCTCTAAAATACTTGAGCTGTGAAAATAAGCAAAAGACAGAGGTAATTCCCTCCTTTTAGCATTAAGTTAATTAGAGGTATTGATTAAATATACCTAAATCATAAAGCACTCACAGCACACCAAAGCAGTTTTTTAATTCACGGAAAATAAAACCATAGACTCCCTAACCTCCTCGACCCTGCCACACTACAGGGATATGATGAATCTTTAAAAAAACTAAATACGTAAGTAAAATTTTGGTAGCTGAACTGTCTAGTGGAGGAGTGCATATATTCATATAACTAATTTTTTAATCTTAATTTTACAGTACTAAATATCTTATTTTACTAAAAATAAAAATGAAAAGAAAATTTCTGAATTTAAACATTCTCATGGAAACAAAAAATGCATTTATTAGTGACGTGGTGAATTTACAAATGGTTGGGAAAGAGAACAGTTATATCTATGATCCTCTTGATTTCTTTGCTTTTTTTCCTGTTTCTCCTCATCTCTCACATATATAAAGTCAAAATCCATTCCTAAGTCAAACTTAGAACTTCAGCTCCATGTAGTAACTCAAGGAGAATGTCATTTATAAGATTAATACATATATACTTAATAAGATAAATACTATGGTTAAATTGTGAGAAACTAAGCCATTACAAATTATTGCAATATCTACATTAGAAATGCAGAATATAGGCATTACAGAGAATTTATTTGTTCATTTAACTAATATAAAAACATTTTTGCTTTAGTGACTTTGGAAATAAAAATGCAGGATCAGCATAATAATAAAGAATCTCACAATAGTTATAGGTTTTTGAAGATACAGTAAAAATTATTGAGAAAAATGAGAATTTTTATTTTTAAAAGTCAGACATAAAGAGTTCCTTAATGAAAACTTTCAAAAGGTTTCTTGGAACTCAAATAAATAATTAAAATAGTTTTGGTAAGAGCTAACTCTATGGGAATCAGAAACATATGGATTAAAGAAAAAACGCCTGAGGTCAAACTCATTAAAGGTTTTGCTAATGCAAAACATTTGGAAAACAGCAAATAAGCTAGCTGAATCTAAAGCAACTCAGGTTTTCACTACATTTAATTATTGAACAAAATGAGTCCACATTTACTTCTTTATAATACCACTTTTTTCTTTACAAAACCATATAAAATATCCATTAACTCATTCCAGAAACATTTATCAAGTATCTATTTTATACCATGATTATTTTAGACTTTGAATATACAATAGTAGTAGACAAAATACCTGCCTCAAAGAGCCCACATTCTAGTATGAAATAATGAAATATCATAATGTCAATATAACATAACTTAATATTATTGTGTTTACTGTTGTTCATATAGCTTAACTCAATAGATTCCTATGGTCTACTATAAAACAAAAATCTTTAAAGAGGAAAAAAAGAGGCAGGGGTATAAAAGATCTTGTTGGAACATGCAGTCTACCTAAATGTGACTTATAGTTTCTGAATAAATAATTTTTTGACATCTCTTAAGTAATCAAATGCATTTTTACACTTATTTGTTAATATCTGGTACTTTTTGCTCCTGAATTCTTGAACCTTAAAAAGGAAGTTCTTTGAACGAGTAAACCTTTGTCAACATTTCTGCTCCAGGCAATATGTGAGTACTATCAGCTCCTGTAACTGAGCTGGCTGAGTTAAATGTAGGTTGGGATGTGGAAAGAATGGCTAAGAATGAGAAAAGCCAAGCAGTGTTTCAGCTTATTTTAGCCTGCACAGGTGTTATATCGTTTGATGTGTAAGACATTCTCATGCTCACTGGTAAGCATAAAATTCCATTTCAAAGGCAAATCTAAGCACTTTTAGAATTAGTGCTCTTGAACTTCCCTGTTGAAATGCACTTTAAAAGGGTTGGAGATATATTAACGTCTTGGTCATCATTTACAACATGATTTTCTAAGGTTGATAATGAAAACAGGCATTAAACAAAATCCAAATCAACATACTTTTATTGAAATTCTATGTCACTACAATGTGCTAGTGCTATATGGAAAACAAAAGAAGCTTGAATAGTGTATCCTTCCTTCCAAAAACTTAAAATGACAGAGGCTACACAGGAGAAAAAATGGTATAGACAGTAGCCGCTTCACTCTTCCTTGCTACCATGACACCTTGTTTATGTTTATTTGGGGGCACAGGTCATAGTAAAATCCATTACTAGAGAGTAAGGTAACATATATTTGTATTTATACATTAATTCTTCACAATGTGTCAGAAAATAATTAGCACTGAATAAAGTCTTTTGAATAGTGAGGTGTCCAGGCCCAGAACTAACACAAACTAGAATAATTGGGGAATGTTTTACAAGGAAAACAAACAAGCTATGAGGAAAGGCAGTCATAGGAAGAGAAAACAATGTAATGAGTCAGTAGTAGAGACACTTCACCGAAACGCAGACATGAAAATGAACAGGGTACATTCACAAACTAGTAAGGGCTCTGTTCTGGCAGGAGCAAAAAGTAGGGAGAGAGTCAGGAGGTATTTGGATAAATAAGTGTGACTGAATCAAAGACAGTCTTGCTAGCTAATCTGAGGAATTTTGACAAATTCTGGAGAACAACATGGCGTCACTTAAGGACATGAATGAAGAACTTGAGAGTAGCTTTTTCACTATAATGAACCATGCTGAAATGAAGAAGAAGGAGGTAGTGGAGCAGGAGAAGAAGAAGAATTAGAGATAGCATAATGGTATAAATACAAAGGCTTAATCAGGGAAACCACAAAAGTAATGGAAATGGAAGAACAGATATACCCGTTAGTTCAAAGTTAGTAATCACAATTTTTGTGGCAAATTAATGGTAAATAAAATAATTCAGTGGAGATTTTATTTTCAAGATGGAAGACAGGGGAAGCTAGGCGGCTCAGTTGGTTAAGCATCTGACTCCTGATTTCAGCTCATCATGATCTCAGGGTACTGAGAATGAATCCTGCATCAGGCTCTGTGGGAGCACAAAGTCAGCTTGGAATTCTCTCTCTCCTTCCCCTCTGCCACTTGCCCAACTCTGTCTCTGTCTCTCTTGTGCTGTCTGTCTCAAATAAATAAATAAAATCTTTTTTAAAAAGATGGAAGACAAGACACATTGAAAGGCAAAGCTATATGATGAATATAGTGTGAAAATCCAGTACTCCATTAGCAATGTAAGAAGTGAGGAATCAGATGTTGATTTGAAGTCATTGTTGAGTGTTAGTGAACACATCCTCCTTGATCTAGGCTCTGAGATGTAGGTCTTAACTTGGCAGATAATCAAGTAAGACCCAGAGCAGGAAAGTTGGGTGAGCTCTGGATAATGTCCAAGTTAGAAAAATCAGAAGAGAAAAGTAGCTTTGCTCTTGTCTTAATGGTTCAGCTCACAGTTTAGAGTGAGACAGAAGTTATTTTTGGGCTTCATTTTTTCATTCTTTAAGCATTATGTAATAAGTATTTCCAGACATTATGTAAGCCTCAGAAAGAACTGATAGAACATAATCCAGGTTCTTGACGACCTCAAGCTCTTCTCAGAGAGATATCAAGAACATTAATGGATAAACACTTAAAACTAACTAGAAATATTAGGAGAGACTTTAATGAAGTGGTGATTATTTTTTTCTGGTTTCTGAGGAGAAGAGAAAGAGGTGATCTGACAGGCAAGAGCTAAATCATAGGCTAAAACATGCAGTTATGAGAAGGTAATATGTTTGAAGAAATACAAATTATTCACTATGTATAAACTTCTTCTGCAGTGTATATAATTAGTTTAGAATATACGGTTAATATAACATATAACCCTCATTTATTCACTGTGATATCTATTTTTTAAATTATTTATAATAACTTTCAAAGGAAAACAAATGCTATTTTTCATTATTACTATTATTTAGATAAAAATAGTCTCATTAAGCCCTGAGTCAGTGGGTTTTGCTAATTGACTAAATAATTGTTTAATAGGTAATTTACTGATGTAAAAATTCATATTCTTCATATAGACCAGTATTTTTTTTATCTGTGGGTATGTGTTTGTGCAAATAGAGCATCAGGCCTGGAGATGGGCTGTGGAAATTGTTAATTTACTGATGTAAAAATTCATATTCTTCATATAGACCAGTATTTTTTTTTTTTAAAGATTTTATTCATTCATTCGACAGAGATAGAGACAGCCAGCGAGAGAGGGAACACAAGCAGGGGAGTGGGAGAGGAAGAAGCAGGCTCATAGCAGAGGAGCCTGATGTGGGGCTCGATCCCATAACGCCGGGATCACGCCCTGAGCCGAAGGCNCTAAATAATTGTTTAATAGGTAATTTACTGATGTAAAAATTCATATTCTTCATATAGACCAGTATTTTTTTTATCTGTGGGTATGTGTTTGTGCAAATAGAGCATCAGGCCTGGAGATGGGCTGTGGAGTGTCACATGGATCCCACGGTTAACAGTCTCCATGGGACTTGAGTTAACTATTAGAACGAATAGATAATAAAAGAATATGTGGGAGTGATTGGTGGGCTCAGATCAATGTGACTCTTGATCTCTGGGTCTCATGAGTTCAAGCCTTATGTTGGGTGTGGAGACTACTTTAAAAAAATAAAAAGGAATATGTGAAGTAACCATTCTTGAACAGAGGTGTGTTAGAATGCTGTTCAAAGAGCTCGTCATACCTTCCAAACGCCTGCATAAAAGAGGAATCTGTTTTTATTGTGACTTGATAGGGAAAAAAATAACATGCTGCTATGTATTTAAAGTGACGTACACAACCATAGCTTGCCGAAAGGGGAATGTTCACCTTTTGGAGAGAATTTACTTGCTGTACAAAGCCATTAACTACTGGTGAGCAAACAGAGTTGCAATAAGCATTCATTCAATCATTCAGTCACCCAGCAGCTATTTACTGAATGTGTACTTCCAGGTATAATTAAAAAGAAAAATTTAAAAAGATCGCTGATGACAGGACTTAGGGAAATATCATAGATAGCAGGGAAATTGTGCTTCTGATTGATGAACTGACTTCATCTGACCCAACATCCTGCCAATGTCAATCTATAAATCAGGAAATAAAACTTTAAAGACCAATTTAGTCATTTGAGATTACCAAAGCAGCCAAGATCTGACAGGCCAATATTTTCTTTACAGATTTTATTTTCAGAAATAGAAGAAGTGGTACACCTAAGTCATCCTTACATTTAGAATTCTAGTTGTACTACCATACGATTTCACTCATACGTGGAACTTAAAAACAAAACAAATGAATAAATAAACAAAAAGCAGAATCACACCAAAAAATACAGAGACCAAAGTGATGGTTGCCAGGGTGTGGAGATGGGCAAAATGGGTGAAGGGGTTGGCGGTACAGGCCTCTAGTTGTGGAATGAGTAAGTCACGGCAATGAAGGTACAGCATAGGCAGTATGGTCAGGGGAGCTCTAATGGTGTCGTATAGTGACAGATGGTCACGCTGGTGGTGAGCATAGCNAGCCACGCTGGTGGTAAGCATAGCATAGCATAGAGAGACGTTGAATCACTATGTTGTACACCTGAAACTATTGTTAAGATCATGCATCNCACGCTGGTGGTGAGCATAGCATAGCATAGAGAGACGTTGAATCACTATGTTGTACACCTGAAACTATTGTTAAGATCATGCATCAGCTATATTCAAATTTTAAAAAATATTTAAAAAGAATTCACGTAGTATAGGGGTAACAGACAAACTGAGAAGGACCGTGCAGATATTTTTCTAGAAATACCGTAATAAAAGGAAGTCTCTGATAAAATTAAATGATACAATCTTGACATTAAATATTTATAAGCACATAATATTACTTCCTCGTTAATGATCCTAACTCCATTAAGGAATATCCTCCAGAGGAAAACAAAAAGATCTTCAGATCTAGAAAAAAATAATAGTGTGGACTAAAGTATTCCTTTATCTATAATTGAGGTTACCATTAGTCCCTTGGAAAGAATAAACTGAAGACTGATAACAAGATCCATTGTTGCATTTATAAATCATTAAGGCAGTAGGCCCAGGGCTTTTTTTAAATTTTTTTTATCTCATTTGTTCTTCATATCAATGACACAAATAGATGGCAATGCTTAAATTTGAACTTGGATATTCTCATGTGAATGCCTGATTTTTTACCCTTACACGTACTATAGCATTTACCAAAGTTTATGAATTTAATCTTTTTAAAATAAAATTGATTGATATCCTTTATGTGTATGTATATAATCTATTGAAGTTGTGCATGTCACATATCATAAACACATAGATATCAGGGCTCTGCAGCGCCTATCCAGCTATTACAATGACAAGAGAGTGTAGGGGAGGAAAAACGATTTACCCTCTACTCTTTTGAGGTCTTGGCTGAAACTCCTTGTAATAAAGACAATTTACAAGAGAAAAACAGGTTTGCTAACATGTAAACCTCATATATACATGGGGGATGCCTAGGAAAACTGAGTAATTTTCAAAGAGAGGGCTTTAGAATTTGGGATTAAATACCATGTTAACAGAGAAAGAGGAGAGGGAAGGTAGGTGTCCTAGGAGAGAGTAAATGATTTCTTGGAAAGATCAGGGGGTCCTGAGAAGGATAGTTGGGAGGTTGTGATAATTTGTGACAAGGTCTGTCTGGTTGTGGGGCCAATTTCTACTCTCCTCCCCTGTGATAAAAGTCAATTTTGCCTGGTTAATGAAACACCCAGGGAGGGAATCTAAGACAAGTGAGTTCCTTTGGGAAGATGTATCTTCAGGCAGCTAAGGGGAGTTCAGAGAAAACCTCTCCCAGCATTTGCAACTTTTTAAGTGTCTACAGCTCAAAATAATCAATACGCCAAAGTGATATTTTGGAGTGGTATGTCCTGAACTTCTATAATCATAGTTTGGCGTAGCACATTCTGCTACTCTTCAATGCCCACAACCACTTCTATGGAGTTAAATGATGAAAAATATTAATATTATTCAAATCAGTCTAGTCTACAAAGATTTTCACTTCATAGAAAACTTGCAGATAC
Organism: Ailuropoda melanoleuca; assembly: GCF_002007445.2. Taxonomy (NCBI): domain Eukaryota; kingdom Metazoa; phylum Chordata; class Mammalia; order Carnivora; family Ursidae; genus Ailuropoda; species Ailuropoda melanoleuca. The sequence continues at coordinate 4,803,487 of NC_048223.1, forward strand.
TTGATTATAATTTTCTTTAATATAACTCCTTTAAAATAGCTTTTCAGTTCACTTACACAAGATGAAAAAAAAAAACACAACGTTTTCATTCATGTAATTTTTATCGCATATACCCCTAGCCCTTAGTTGTTACTTAAAAAGTAATGGATAGCTCCATTTTCAAGTAAAGTTGTCAATTTTTAAAAATGTTCATAGTGATACTCCTTTAGAAAGAGTTTAACTAAAAATCTGAGTAAACCTGCACCCAGTAGAATTGATCCTCATGCCCTGTTCACAGCAAATGTCTTTCTCAAACAGCTTACAAAGGCTTAACAATAATTGCCTTACTTTTCTCAGCTTTACAACATCCCATAAACCTGCCACAGCACTGTACAAAGCTGAAAAAAACGTAAAGTTGAATACAATGTGTAAACTGTAGAGGGAACAGAAAAATAATATACAATTACTGAGAGATTTATGGGCATATTTAATATAAGACAGTGAATCTTTGCAGAAAGAACAAAACAGCATTACGAAGTCGGCATTATCGTTTGAACTTCACACACTATTTCTATGGCAGTTCAGATGGCATGAACAAAAGCAGCAGTTTGGTCCAGCATGGGTAATGCAGCTGCAAAAACCATCCAGGTCCCCTCATCTTTATGAGAGAATAATACATTTGTCAGCCAGTTCCCCTCAAGATATTAGAAGACATAAAGCATATCACAGTGGTATATTTTGTTTTATGACAAATGAAAAAATTGAACAACACTTGAAATATAAAGGTCTTTGGAGAAAGATCCATCTTGTTAAAACCTGTTATTCTTTTCACCTTGAAATTGCAACATGGGCACAGTGAAGTTTGTTTCAGTCACGGTTCATATGATATATTCAGTCCACAAAGAAAACTGCTAGTTAGCATTGATGCAAAAGCTGGAATTGTGCCTTTATATGAAACAGTAACATAATAATAACACATTGTCATAAAATACTGTTAAAACACATCTAATACAGTGATTTTTAGTGGTTTGAGGCAGAATATTTATTGACACTCCTGAGAGACAAATCATTTATAACTATCATACAATAGACTATGGAGAGATCAGTGATCTGAACTCAGCAAAAGACTGTCTAAACAACTAAAACAATAAACGGTCACAAACAGGAAATAGGGAATAGTATTAACCTAGAGCAATGTTTCTCTAAGTGTAATGATGGAAATTATCTGAAAGTAAAAATGCTCTATGACCATTTGAGTAGATGGTTAGTTGATTATTAAATACATAGTTTTGTGATAGTTCACTTCTCCACCATCTCCTTCCACACAGTAATAATCCTGCTTCCTACCTACATTTCCCGCTTATAGTTTATCCATGAAACTCCATTCTGTTAATCGGTTCCTACCCTATCAAGTGACTCATCTGCTTCTTCTCTTTTCATTATTCATAGAAGTCCTAAAATCTAACTGTGAAGATAAAGGAAATATTGTTTATATTTCAGTTAATATACTTTCTCAAGGTTCTTGAAACACTAAATGACTTATTAGCATTCCATTTAAACTCTTGAAATTGTTACAGCCTATCGGCATTCTGAAATACTCTTTCATGTGGCTGAAGCCCTTCCATCAATTCTAGCCCCCATCTCATGTCCAGCCCCCACCCGTATTTCCACAGTGTCTAACAAAACAGACTGAAAGTCTGATAATTTAAGAAAGGATGCCTTAAATCTCATGAATAACAGCAACTATTTATAAACTTATTAAAAACATGATTTCATCTTATTTACATAAAATATAATCCTATTTAAATGCCTTGGCCTCTCAGTCAAAAAAAAATCCAAATAATACCTAAATCATAGTCTCTATTAATATTCTGGATGTTAGCAACATTTCAGTTAAGGTACGGCCATTTGTACCCACAGATCATTGAGGATTTGAAAAACTGATTATACAAACAGAAAATCAAACCTATTTCTTTCCCTAATATATATAATAATATTTTTGGAAGTAAAATCAATTACAACCACATATATGTAATTGTTTAAAAACCTAATAATCTATTATGTGTCTGTTAATTCCACCAAAGAATTGTGACTACATTACTATGTGCGTTTTTTGTGGGTTTTTTTGTTTTTCCTTTTTTTAAGATTTATTTGAGAGAGAGAGCAAGAGAGAGAGAGCATGGTGGGGTAAGGCAAAGGGAGAGGGAGAAAGAATCCCAAGCCCACTTCATGCTCTCAGGGAGCCTAGGTGTGGCTGGATCCCATGACCACTGAGATCATGACCTGAGCTGAAATCGAGTCAGATGTTTAATCAACTGAGCCACCCATGCACCCTTACTGTATTTGCTTTCAAATAAATACTTCGCTCATAAAATTTTGAGTAATTGGAATAATATTGCATTGTTTTCATAAAAAGATTACTTTGTTTTAATTCTCAATATTTAAAGAAACATATATTGTGAGATGTTTAATTATCCAAAAATTATCACCAGATTTAATGAGATGCTATAGCAATGCTTAGTGAAGCAAAATTATGTTCTGGATTATTTTAAAGCACTGAACACTAAAATAACATATTTAGGTGTTATGACTTGAAGAAATTTTCTAGGAATTGCAGTATTATAAAACCTTTTTTTTTGTTTTGTTTTAAAACACAAAATGTAGGGGCCCCCACATGGGGGCTGGGTGGCTCAATTGGTTAAGTGTCTGCCTTCAGCTCAGGTCATGATCCTGGAGTCCTGGGATCAAGCCCCAGAACGGTCTCCCTGCTCAGTGAGGAGTCTGCTTCTCTCTCTCCCTCTCTCCCTGCCTGCCACTTGTGCTGTCTCTCACTTGCTCTCTCTCTCTCAAATAAATAAAATCTTTTAAAAAATAAAATAAAATAAAATACAAAATTCAGAGAACTAGCTTTATTAATTATATTAAAGTATCTTTCCTATTTTATACCTACCAATTAAAAGCTAAATGTTAAATTCCAATAATTAGAATATAAATTGATTTTAAGTAACAGAGAAAAATCATACAAAAGAAGTATTTGAAAACTAGAATTAGAATGAGGCTTTACACAAATATAGGTTCACTAAATGACCCAATACTTTTAAAAGGTTTTAATGAGATTATCCAAAAATAACTAATTACCTTATAAGCTAAATGACATTGAGATCCTAGAATTTACATGTCTGCTAAAAGCCTGCAGATAATTAGTTTTTCAGGCCTACTTCACAGCAAATTCAAAATATGGGCTGCTTTCCTTCGATCTCTTTAAGCAAAAGCAAACCACTAAGAATACTCATATAAGCTAGTTTAATAGTTATTCCAATTATTAAAGTTACCCACAATAACATACACATAAATATGTCCAGAGACTAGAAGTTATGGAAGAAAATCTTTTCTCCAGAATATGTCTCTAAAATAGAAGTGTAATAACTTCCCCCAAAATTTAACAATGGCTCATCATGCTCAAAACTATCAGAAAATTCACATAACATTTATCATTTAGTCTGAAAACAATATTTTGAATTATTATTTTATGTAATTATAATGGGTACATTTTTTTCTCTAGCAAAGCTTATGAGTGATGTATTTTTTCCTCATTCTTTGAAATTCATTGGAGATAAAATTTAATTTTTATGATATTTTCTTTGAAATAAGAAACTCACTTTTTCTTTGTATAGATATATGTGTTTTATACATATATTTACCAGACAAATTTTGGAATATTTACACATTTTACATAACCTTTTTGATATTTATATATAATAATTACATGTATTTCTACATTTTTAAAGAACATAATTTGGGTGTAACTAGTAATATCAAGATTATTCAGCTCTGCATCATATGCCAAAGAAAAAATGATTCCCCCATTAAGCAAATCTGAAATGGTTTCTGCCTAGAAAATTGAATTGTATTTGCTATTGTTTTTAGTTTAATTCAATTAATATCAACTTCAGCCAATATTTAAAATTTGATCATTATGTGCACTTATTCACTTAACATTTTTGAATACCTATTATGGAAAGGAAGGTGTTAAGTATGAAGAGACAAAAAGGACAATTCTGCTGCCTTGAGGGACCTTATATAAAAGTTAGGGAGATAGTAGCAACAAGTTTCAATGTTTTAGAGAAAGTAGAATATGGCACACACAACCTGGCATACAAATACTCTTGAAGAATTAGTTCCTCTCACATCAGTAGAGAAGTTGTGCTTATCTAAACAAGAAACTGAAGCTTAAGCCTGACCCATGTAAAGATATGAGGTAAAACTGTATACTACGGCTGTAGCATGGGATCAGCCACACAGAAATTAACAGAACCAGGTGAATACCATTGAAATCCCTATGGCCTCAAAAGCAGCAAACACAAAACTGTTGTGTGGTGAGACTTTCATTGTTCAGAGTACAAGAATCCTACAGAAATAACAGCTCAGGCAATGACGATTTAGCAATGAAGCACTACAAATCACAGAGGAAAAATTATCATAAAAAATTAACTTGAGACCATATAACCTCAGAACTATAGATAACAGAACAACCTCAAAGAATTATTTTTTTAAATGTATGTTAAGAAGCATTAAAATAATATAAAAATATAATACAAACAAGCCTGAAAGAATAGAGCAGCTTGGAAAAATAAGAAATATATTTTAAGTAAACCCATTATAAGAACTTTCAAAAATGAAATTTAGGGTTACTAAAATTAAAGCCCTATTGAACATGATAAAGCAGAACATATATAACTGAAGAGAAACTGAATGAACTGGAAAATAGAATAGTAATTAAGTATAGGAAATAAATCACACAAAATATAAAACACAGATATAGAGACATAAAGAGTTGGATCCATTCAAGAGAAGACAAAAGAACAGAATGATAAGGTTCAACATATGTTGAAGCGGAATTGGGAAAAAAATAAAAAAGAGCAAACAAAGGTGAATAGGAGAGAGACAACTCTCAAAAATTAATGACTGAGAAGAGAAGTCTCCCAAATTTATTCAGTGCAGGAGTATTTAACTGGAAGAAACAGAGTAGCAGGATAAATAAAAACCAACAGATGTTTTACAGACTAATTTGTTATATCAAATATGGATGATAAAAACTTCAAAAATAACTACTAGAAAGACAAAAATAGAATATAAACCTGGTAATTAATATGAAGAAATGGTGAATTAAAAAACGGTTCAGTGTAATTGAAGTCAGGCAATAAAAACAACACAACAAATAAACAAAATGAACTAAAGATAACTATCGGCAGGCAAACAAGTGTGACATTTGTTCAACCAAGAAACCTCTCACTAAAAGATTATGGTTTAGGGAAAGATGCTTTAACTATTTAACCAACATAGAGGTGATACTTTCTACATCTTGGGATAATGTATTTTATAGCATGCAAAGTACATTCAGTATACTTGCTATGACCAATTTAAAATAACAAAATAAAATAATTTAGAAGGAAATTTTTAAGTCTAATTTTATGTTATTATGTCGAGCACTTATTAATGGCTTGTTGGCTGCTATTTAGCCCTATTAATTTACCCCAGACATGGACACTAGAATTTGTTCTGTTTAACAGATGAACAGAAATTAAGGTAATGAAGAATTCAGTGACTTCTGAAGACACTTCTGAAGGGTGATAATTAATGGATCATGAACTCAAACCTAGTTCTTTCAACTCAAAAAAGGATTTTTTAAAATGGAAAAACATATTAATTAATATGTATGTATCAAAAACTTCATAGTCATTTGACTTCCAATTTTACCTTGAATATGTAAAAACTTGGCATCCTTACAACAAGAGAGAGCTGGAAAAAAAAATTAAAACAAATGACTTTTCTTTGACTCATCAGAGAGATGTGGAACTTATGTTGCAGAGCAAACAGCCACACCAAAATCTGGAGATACTGGCACATCAGAGTCACAAAATCTATTATATGCATGTCTGGACCAGAAACTGCTGATGCCATAAAGTGGTAGGAAAATGTAATTGGTAATTTCAACAAATTGTGAAGACTGTGAAGATTGTGTATGGACTAGCCTGAAAGTGAGAGTCTTCTGGGGGCCACAGTCATGGGGGGTCCATACATACTCATGGGCTTTTATCTCCAGATTTTCAAGGTGAGGATCTGAGAAAAATTGTTTCTTGGCTCTGGCAAAGAGAGAAGAATAACCGTTGTGAGATGTGCCCAGATGATTTTTCATATTAAAGTAATAGACTCCAGGGGAAAAGATTGATAAAGTCTTATCTCATTTGGTTCAAAAGATATTGCTCACAATTTAGTTCCTCTTAACCCTTTGTCTCACTAAGGGAAGGGGGGAAGCTCTACTACTGGGGAATCACTTGTGGAGGTCAAAGCCCAGAGACACAGACCTACTAAAAGATGGACATTTGATCATAAGTTTACAGAACACTTGCCCTCCTCCACACCACCTTCACCAAACCAACAGGGCCCGAAGACATAGAGATTTACAGGTGAAAGGTTGTAAGATGCCAACTTTCCCTGATAAGGGGTACTTCAGGAAACCCAAAGACAATAGGGGAAACAAAACAAGGGCATGAGGGGAATCTGAAGCCCCTGGCAAATACAATAATAGCAAACATTAAACAGTCTAACACCTAGCCAAATTAAAATAAATCCTCACTTATTTACTTCATTTCCTATTATTCAACACAGCTCATCCATTTATCAACAAAAAAATTACAAGGTTTACCAAAAGCTAAGAAAAGCATAATCAACTCTAGCAGTAGGACCTGACTCAGACAGAAGCTGGACTTATCAGACACAATTTTAGGTAACTATGATTAACCTGTTAAGGGTGCTGATGGAAAAAAAAAATCATTCAGGGATATATGGATAATGTAAGCAGAAAGATGGAAACTCTAAGAGATGATTTTAAAAGGAAATGAGAGGAAACAATACACTGAATAGAAATGAAGAATGTCTTCAGGGGCTGATCAGTAGACTAGATACAGCCCAGGAGGGAATTAAGGAGCCTGAAGATATGTCAATGAAGTGTAAAAAAAAAAAAAAAAAAGATGATAAAGCAAAATGGAGGATTCCAGAATTGTGGGAAAATTTTAAAAGATGTAACATATGTATAAGTGGAATATCAGAAGGAGAGAAAAGAGAGCAAAAGAAATAGTTATAGTGATAAAGACTGAGAACTTTTCAAAATTAATGACAGACACCAAGGAAGAGAGAACACCAAGCAATATAAATACCAAAAAAACTATACCTAGGCATACCATACTGAAACTGTAGGAAATCTTAGACAAAAAGAAAATTGTGAGACAAATTGGGTGTGGGAAGTCATCTCACCTAGAGAGGAAAAAGGTGAATTATAGAACACTGCTCACCAGAAACCATGCACACAAGAGGGTGGTATAAAAATTTTAAGGTATTGAAAGAAAATTTAAAAAATAAATAAATAGATAAATAAATAAATAAATAAATAATAAATAAATAAATAAATAAAAATACCAGCCTATATCCAGTGAAATCATCCTTCAAAAGTCAGACAGACAAAACTGAGTGAATTTGTGGCCAGGAGAACATCCCTCCAAGAAATGTTAGAGAAGTTCTTCAGGAAGAAGGAAATGATACAAGCAAAAAACTTAGATCTACCTTAAGAAAGGAAGAATGTTGGAGAAGGATAATAAGGTAAAATAAAACCTTCTATTTTTTTATATTCTTTAACACATTTAGAATATAACAGTTTAAATCAATAAAAGTAACTATGGATTGGGTGTTGTAATATATAGATAATTGAAATAAATGAGAGCAAAGTCATAAGGAGCAAGAGGGAAGAATTGGGAACACACTGATATAAAGTATCTTCACTGCCCATGAAACAGAATAATGTTATTTGAAAGAAGACTTATTGCTTAGGAATGTACTTTGTAATGTCGAGGGCAACTAATAATTTCTAAAAGTATGATTAATACACTAAAGGATGGCATAAAATAGAATCATATAAAATGCTAAGTTAAAATCAGAGAAGGCAGATAAAAGAGGGAGAAAAGAAACAGCAAATCCAACAAATAGAAAATAGTTATAAAAGGGTAGATGTTATTCTAACCGTTTGGGCAAATAGTTTAAATGTGAAGAGCTAAATATGCCAATTAAAACATAAAGATAAATAGAGTGAAAAGAAAAAGATGTGACTACATATTCTTTATAAGAAACCCATTTAAAATACAAACATTCAGATGGCTTAAAAATAAAGAGATGGAGAATAGGAGAAATATATGCCATGCTAGAATAAATCAAAATTGCTAGCATATTAATTTCAGAAAAAGAGGTATTTGAATGAGCAAGATTATCAGGGACAAAGAGGGCATTACATAATGATAAAGGGGGTCAAATTCTTGAAGAACACATAAAAATCCTAACATGTATAAACCTAACAAAAGAACAGAAAAACATGAAGCAAAAACTAATAGATTTAGAAATAGAAAATTCCACTATTGTATACTGAGGAACTGGACAGATCCAGCAGGTACAAAATCAGTAAGAACATAGTTGAACTGAACAGCACTATCAATCAACGGGATATAATTGACATAAAGAATACTTCGTCCAACAACAGTGAATCACACATTTTCCTCAAGCTCACATAGGACACTCATCAAGAGAGATTAATTCTGACTTGTAAAATATACCTTCAATTTAAAATAGCAGAAATCAAAGTATGTTCTCAGACCATAAATAAATGTAACTGGAAATAAATAACAAAGAGATAGCTGGAAAATCTTTAGATGTTTGGAAATTAAATAACACAGTTCGAAACTCCAGAGTCGAAGAAATTTCAAGAAAAAAAACTTTTTTGAAATACGTGAAAATAAAAATACAATTTATCAAACTTGGAAACAGCAGTAGCTTAGAAGTAAATTTATAGGATTAAATGCATGTATTAGAAAAAAACTGTATCTAAAACTGATAATCTAAGCTTTCATCTTAGAAACCTAGGAAAATAAGAGGAATTTATGCCCATTACAAGCATAAGAAAATAAACAATAGAAATTAAAGCACAACTTAATAAAAGTGAAGGGGCACCTGGGGGGCTCAGTCGGTTAAGTGTTCTTCATTTTGGCTCATGTGATGATCTCAGGGTTGTGGGACTAAGCCCCATATTGGGCTCCATGCTCCATGGGGAGTCTGCTTGAGATTCTCTCTCTCTGTCTTCCCCCGCACACATGCACTGACTCGCTTGCTCTCTCTCTCTCAAAATAAAAAACCCCAAACTTATAAATAAACAAAGTGAAAACAGGAAAATAACAGAGAAAATTAACAGACTCGAAAACTGATAATTTGAATATCAATAAAGTTGATAAATTTCTAGCCTAACACACCAAGGAAAGAAAGAAGAAACACAAATTATCAATACTATTAATGGAAAAAAGTCCATTATTGGTTACGTAAAAGAATAATAAAGGAATACTTATGATGAGCTCAATGTCCACAAATTTGACAATTTAGATAAAGTGGATCAATTCATTAAAAGACAAAAACTACCAAAATACACACAAGGAGAAACAGACAATATGAATAGTCCAATACCAATTAAAGAAATTGTGCATTGATGAAAGACCTTCTAGGAAAGAAGAAAGAAAGGAAAGGAAAGGAAAGGAAAGGAAAGGAAAGGAAAGGAAAGGAAAGGAAAGGAAAGGAAAGGAAAGGAAAGGAAAAGAAGGGAAGGGAAAGGAAAGGAAAGGAAAAGGAGGGAAGGGAAAGGAAAGGAAAAGGAAAGAGAAAGAAAAGAGAAAAGAGAAAGAAAAGGAAGGAAGGAAGGAAGGAAGGAACGAAGGAAGGAAGGAAGGAAAGAAGAAAGGAAGGAAGGAAGGAGAAAGAGGGAAAGAAAGGGAGAGGCAGAGAGGAAGGGTGAGGGGGAAAAGAGCAGGAGAAGAAAGGAAAAGAGGGAGAGAGAAGGAGAGAGAGAAAGAAAGAAAAAAAAAGAGAGACAATGGGGCAGAGGAAGAAGAGAAAGAAGGAAAGAGAGAGAAACACAGAAAGAACCACAGAAAGAAAAACAAAGAAAAAGGAGGGAGGGGAAAGAGAGAGAGGAAAGACAGTCAGATAGAAAGAAAGTGTTTATAGATTGAAAAGGAAGAAATAAAACTGGTTTCCTTCCCAGATGAGATAATTGAATTTGTATAAGTTCCAAAGATGCTATAAGCAAACTCCTGGTATCAATAAGCAAGTGTAGCAAGTTTGCAGAATATTTAAGATCAGTATGCAGAAGTCAATTGTTTTCCTATAAACCAACAATGAAAAAGTAAAATTAAAGAAAATTAAATACCATTTGTAGTACTCCCAAAATGAAATACCTAGGCATAAAGGTAACAGAATATGTACAGAATTTATATGTAGAAAACTACAAATTACTGATGAAAAAACCAAAGATGTACATGGACCAAAACATGATGTTCATGGATTAGAAAACTCAATATTGTTAAGATAACAATTCTTCTCAAGTGATCCATAAATTCAATGCAAAGCCAAGCAAAATGTCAGAAAACTACTTTTATAAATAGCTATAAACTGACCTAAACTTCATATGGAAAGGCAAAAGACCTTGAATAGCCAATGCAATATTGAAGAACACAGAACTCAAAGGATCATGATATTGGAAGAAGAGTAGACATATATGTCAATATAACTAGATAGAAAGCTCAGGAACAGATTTACATAAATCTAAACAACTGACTTTTTACAAAGGCAGTTTGATGAAGAAAGGATAATTTTTTTCAATAAATATCCATAAGCAAAAACAAAAAAAAAAAAAAAAGAAAGGAAAAGAAAAGAAAGGAAAAGAAAATCTCAACACCTACCTTACACCTTGGACAAAAATGGACTTAAAATGGATCAAAGACCTAAACGTAAAATTCGAAACAATAAAATTTCCAGTAGAAAAATCTCTGTGACCTTGGGTTTGGTGATGAGTTTTTACACATAATATCCAAAGAATGATACGTAAAAGAAAAAAATGATAATTTGGACTTTTTAAAGTTAAAAACCTCAGTTCTGTGAAAGAATGAAAAGACAAGCCATAGACTGGAGAACATAATTACAAATCAGAGATCTAATAAAGGATTTAGACCCCAAATATACAGAGAACACTTAAACCAAATGATAAGAAAACAATCACCTAATTTTAAAATGATCTGAACAGACAACATGCTAAAGAAGATATACAGATGGTAAATGAGCATATGAAACTATGTTCAACATCATTTGTCATTTAGAAATGCAAATTAAAACAAGATACCACCACATCCCAATTAGAATGACTAAAATCCAAAAACCTCACAATATTAATTTACAGTCAGGATTCAGAATATGAAGGCTGTCATGCATTGTTTCTGGGAATGCATAGTACAGCTGCTTTGAATAACAGTTTTTGCAGTTTCTTACAAAGCTAAACATAATCTTACCATAAGATCTACTAATCATGCTGCTAGGTATTTACCCAACTGATTTGAAAACTTATTTCCATGCAAAACCTGCAAGCAAATATTTTTAACTTTATTCACAATCACCAAAGTCTGTACTATCCTCAAAATTTTTTCTTTGAATCTAAAACGTTCTTAAATTCGAGGCTTGTTAAAAAGTAATGCCAGTCAATATTCTGAAGCTAAATCAAGAATAAACTTGAGCAGGAAAGATATATTACTTGCATTTAATGTATTTGTAAGAGCACTGAGGAAATAAAAAGTGATTTACTTAAAGTGCTATCAAACCCCAACGGTCTCAATGACAGAACAACTTAATCTCGCTCATTGTATTGCCCATTTTTATTTCTCAGAAACTTCCACATTATGAGGAGGAAGCCTCAAGCTCGAATGGTCTAAAGTCTTCTGATATTCTGGGGCCACCTTTCCTAAAATACCTACATAAAACAGTTGCGTGCTTATTTCCTGAGCCATGAGAAGCCCGGGGACCTGTTTATCTCCAAGGGACTCTAGAGGAGGATGTCTTCTGACTCAGCCCCTGCTGCAGCTTGCTCCTTACTGCCACCCACTCCCTCCACCCATCTCCCTCCTCCTGCTTCCATCCTCTTTCTGTTCCCATTCCACGCCCTATTGGACACAGCTCCTGTTACTTAATTTCAGCCAAAGCGACTAACATCATTTTTCTTTCTACCATATAGCGGAAACAAAAACAGCTTCAATTTCAGTGTGCTTGGTAGGTGCCATCTATCCTCTGCTGTGGATTTCTTAGAAACCAACATCTTCTTCTCTGGCTATAATGATTAGGTCACAAGGCCTCTCCCTTACACTTCCCTTGCACCTCTTACCCTTCACGGCAGCGTTGATCTATAAGATTTCAAAATTCTACTTTTTATTATTCAAAGGAGCTCACTTATCCTTTTGCTTTGGCCTTTATATCAGAATACTCCAAAAGAGAAGATTGTTCATTTTTTATTTCAGAATACTCCAAAAGAGAAGATTGTTCATTTTTTATGTTCAAATACATTCATCAAGTTTGTTTTCAAAATGAAGACTTATCTATTCTGACATAAACCATGCAATAGTTTATTTTAAAAATTCAGAAAAATGTAAATACTACAAGTATAAAAATAGTCTACCCATCTGGAAAATAGAACACCTAAGTAATCAAAACTAACAGCTAGTATCTGTGTATACCAGATTGCAATCTATACACTTAGAATCATTGTCTCTGCCTTAGACCAACTTTCTGGATTTGCATCTCAAACTAACGATGCCTAACTTAAGCAAAAAGAAGATTTATTGAAAGTATAGTGGGGTCATTTAAAAACTGAACAAAAATGATCAATGAATCCTTAGAAAACAGGCAAGTTCTGGGGCAAAATCTAGTAGGAATTAGGGATCTTCACCCAGGGCACTGTTATGAGGTAAGTAAGCTTGCTTGTACCTCCATTTTTATGTCTCTGTGCAAATGTCAACATTCCACTGAGAAGATTTCTTTGGAGGTGCCTGGGTGGCTCAGTCAGTTAAGTGTCTGCCCTAGGCTCAGGTCATGATCATGGAGTCCTGGGATCAAGCCCCGTATCAAGCCCTACATCAGGCTCCCTGCTCCCTGCTGTGCAGGGAGCCTGCTTCTCCTTCTTCTCCCAACTCCTTCTCTCTCTCGCTATCTCTGTCTCTCTCTCAAATAAATCAATAAAACCTTAAAAAAGAGAGAGAGAGAGAAGATTTCTTTGATTCAGCTTGTGACAGTTATGCTAAATTTTGGAGCTTTCAATCCTATCCACAGTCTATGGGGATGAAAGGCAGAGGTTAGAAGCATTGACATGGCCACAGGAGAAATCTCTGACAGTCAGGGAGTCACCCCAATTTGGGTCTACTTACTCCACTGAAATAATAGTGATGATATGAATATCAATATTTTTGCATATTCTGATAACATGTGAAATATATTCTGTTGGTATAAGGGAAGAAATACATTTATTGCCACAAATTTTCACTTAAAAATAAAAAATGTGATCATTTGAAATAATCTTGAAAAACTAGGAATTGATCTGAAGTTAAAAGAGATAAATTAGGATACGTAGAAAAAAAAATCAGACTGAACTTCCTGATGGGTAGTTCAGACACATAAATTATACATCAGTTCAGACACATAAATTACGTATCAATTTAGAAAAGGAAAAAAGATCTTTCAAAGTTGACAAATCACAGGAGAAAAATAAAACAAAATGAAAGATTGTGACACTTATAGATTTCAGAAGAAGGAAATTTTTAGATTAGTATACCTTAAATTTGCACAATGTTATATATTAAATATATTTCAATAAAAAAGTTTTAAAAACCCACTAAGATTTATCTGACCTCAATATTTTATATTTATATTTTATATATAGACTTTAACCTTTCTAAAGCAATCTTGAAAAGAAAAACAATCCCGGATTTTAAGATATCCTACAAAGCTGTAACAGTATGGCACTGGCACAAAAACAGACACATAGATCATTAGAACAGGATAGAGAGCCCCAAAACAAACCCATGATTAGATGGTCAATTAGTCTACAACAAGGAAGGCAAGAATATGCAATGGGAAAAAGAAAGTCTCTTAAATAAATGGAGTTGGAAAAACTGGACAGCTACATGTTAAAAGAATGAAACTAGACCATTTTCTCACACCATACACCAAAATAAACTCAAAATGGATTAAAGCCCTAACTGTAAAATCTAAAATAATAAAAGTCTTAGAAGAAAACATAGGTAGTAATCTCTGTGACACTGGCCTTAGCAACATTTTTCTAGGTATGTCTCCTTGGGCAAGGGAAACAAAAGCAAAAATAAATTATTAGGACTATACCAAAATAAAAAGGTCTTGCACAGAAGGAAACCATCAAAAAAAAAAAAAAAAAAAAAAAAAAAAATGCAACCTACT